>NC_092225.1:99440231-99465231 GCF_036320965.1 Panulirus ornatus
AGAGAGAGAGAGAGGAAGGGAGGGAGGATACAGACGACAGAGACTGGGAGATAAAGCTGTGTGGAGAGATTGAGAATTTTTGGGAGATACAGAGTTTATGACAGGGCCTTTTTTTTTTCGAGGGGGGGGGGGCTGGGGAGGGGGAGGAGAATTTCAGTTTTGAAGCGAAAATTCTCGAATTCATTGACCACATCTGTGCGTGTGTGTGTGTTAAGACATGGTACACATACATACAAAGTTAAGAGACGGGGCAACACGAGTGTACAACTCCCTTCCCCTCCCCCGTAACACACACAAATAGTAATCACAAATACAGACGTACAAATTCACATGTACGTACACGGAGTCGCTCATGAAACACAAACACACACACACATATGCACAAAAGTGTTGCATACACGGTAAGATAATGCGGTAAGGTTCTGTTATTCAACGTACGATAAAAATATTCAACGTACGATGAAAGTGAACCTTTGGGGCTTAATTTCACTGCTGTGTTACTCTTCCTAACTTCAGACACTTGAAATCTGGCTTCCGAGAAAGACTAAGGACATTCACAACCCTGAGCATCGAAGGGTTATAAACTTCTTTCAGATTACAACCTGTACAAGTTGTGACTATGTGGAGGATAAAGATTATGGACACTCACAACCCTGAGCATCGAAGGGTTATAAACTTTCAGATTACAACCTGTAGAAGTTGTGACTATGTGGAGGATAGTCGTTGACCATCTGTTGATCGAGGGCGACGACAGGTGACCCCTTCGTAAGCTTCGGCGACACGATGGGTCAAACGAGGTCAAGCGTGGGCGAAAGGGGTCATGAGGATGACCTACCCCATATCAAGACTCCCCCCCCCCAAGATGGTGCCGCTACTGACGAGGTCAAATGTGACCCGAAGCGAGGCCTTTAAACACTCCGAATCGGCGGCGTTTTTTTTTCTTTTTTTTAAATCGAGTGAAACTGGCACTGGAGTGAGCACCTTCGCCCGACGGTGGAGTGGTCGTCCGTCTCCCACGAGCAACTGGTCGTGCGTCCCTTCGGTAAGACCACGTTCCTCAAGGTCCTTCAGGAGCGACGCCGAAAAAGAGCGCTTCGTCTCCTCCTCGTCGTGTCGTGTGCTGTACTCGAGTCGCGCGAAGGTCGTCCAGGCCAACTTGGAGGAGGAGGAGGAGGAAGGGGAAGAGGGAGGTTTGAGGCCAAGCCTACGGCATTGAGACGGGGGGAGACGAAGGACCTCAATTCCAAGCTGGAATCGCGGGCGATGGAAACCCAGGACTTCTTCTGTGACCCTCTTTTAAAAAGAAGTTCCCAAAGGGCATGGAATTGATCATGGCCTCAATAATTCTTCTTCTTCTTCTTCTTGCGGTGTCGAAGATGGGGATTTTTCTAGATCGAGCGTCTGAACCCACAACATGCCGGGGGGTACAAACTAACTGGAATCACTGGTGAACTCAAATCCCCAATCACAGGTGACCAGACGACCATTTAGGCAGATCTGATTCGACCTGTGTGTGTGTGTATGTGTGTGTGTGTGTCTTGCTATCGAGGAGAGATACAGTGGGGGAATGTTGGCCATTGATGCGTTGCAGGTCCACAAGACCCGAAATACAGGAGGTCTTCCAGCCTCTGGTTTCGAAGAACAGGGATCGCCCTCCCTCCCCCCAAAAAATCCTAGACCAAGAACCCATGCGAGTGTTATCTACTTCGAAGTGTGATGATCCATCTATGTGGTCGGTTTATCTACTTCGAAGTCTTATGATCCTCCTATGTGGACGGTTTATCTACTTCGAAGCCTCATGACCCACCTACGTGGTCGGTTTATCTACTTCGAAGCCTCATGACCCACCTACGTGGTCGGTTTATCTACTTCGAAGTCTCATGATCCACCTACGTGGTCGGTTTATCTACTTCGAAGCCTCATGACCCAGCTACGTGATCGGTTTATCTACTTCGAAGTCTTATGGCCCACCTACGTGGTCGGTTTATCTACTTCGAAGTCTTATGGCCCACCTACGTGGTCGGTTTATCTACTTCGAAGCCTCATGACCCACCTACGTGGTCGCCCTTTTCGAGAACGACAAATGAGCTCCCTGGAGGCTCCTGAAGAAGCCTCCTCCTCCTCCTGCTCCTGAAGCCTCCTCCTCCTCCTCCTGAAGCCTCCTCCTCCTCCTCCTCCTCCTGAAGCCTCCTCCTCCTCCTCGGACCAGCAGGTGAGGACGGAGGGGCATGTGTCAAGACGATCATTATCACCGTGAGTCTGAAGGACCCAATGGAGCAAAGGCACAAAGGTCAACGGAAAATTGATAACGATAAGAACTGATAAGAATTACATGGATAAGAACTGATAAGAATTACATGGATAAGAACTGATAAGAATTGGATAAGAACGAACCATCAGCATTTCCAGTTTGTAACCTTACCTGGAGGAGATCTCTGACCTGCCCCTTGTTTGTGTACACACACACACAACAACAACAACAACCCTACCTTGCAAAATAATAAAAAAAAAAAGGCTTCGTCGTCTACGAATTCTATATACCGTTCGCAAGGAACTCATCCATCTTGTTACGCAGGAGGAGGCCCCCCCCTCCCCCCCCACAACCCGTGGCGGAGTCCTTGCGTTATAAAGTCATTTGTCCTCGCCCGCCGCTCAATATCTCGCTATTCTGGCTCTCTCTCTCTCTCTCTCTCTCTCTCTCTCTCTCTCTCTCTCTCTCTCTCTACCCCCCTCTATTTATTCTCTCGACCATTTTTCTTCTTCTTCACCGTCGGCTTCAAGATTGTATATAGGGGGGGGGGGGTGCCATTCTCTTCTCCCCCCCCCCTCTCCCCGAGACCTCGTCTCCTCCTCCTCCTTGCCCGTCTATTCCGTCGGGAAGACACAGACACGGGAGGACGGACCACATCCCCCTACCCCTGGACAACGGGCCAGGTACATGGTCGTCAGGTGGCCTCGTAGTCTAGGTTTCCTGGGGGGGGGGGGGGGTAGGTATGGTTTAAGGAGGAGGGATTGCTTAGGTTTAAGGGGGGGTGATGGGGGTTAGGTAAGGTTTAGGTAGGGGAGGATAAGTTAGGTTTAAGGGGGGTAAGGGTGTAGGTAAGGTTTAAGGGAGGGAGGGGTAAGGGGGTAGGTAAGGTTTAGGGAGGGGGGATAGGTTAGGTTTAAGGAGGGGTAAAAGGGGGTAGGTTAGGTTTAAGGGGGTGAGGGGTAAGGGGGGTAGGTAAGGTTTAGGGAGGGGGATCAGTTAGGTTTAAGGGGGGAGGGGGGTAATGGGGGTTATGCAAGGTTTAGGGAGGGGTGATAAGTTAGGTTGAAGGGGGGGGAGGGGCAAGGTAGGTCAAACATCTCTTATCAGGGGTGATGTGACCTGAGGGGGGGGGCGGTAAGGGGGGGGGGAATGACCCTAAGTTGACCTGATATCTCGCGAGATAAGGAAGAGCGAGATAAGCAATCTCTTCCCTCCCCCCATTTCCTCCCCCCTCTTCCAGAATGACGGTGAAGTGGAACAGAGAGAGAGAGAGAGAGAGAGAGAGAGAGAGAGAGAGAGAGAGAGAGAGAGAGAGAGAGCGTTCGACGTCGTGTCTCCCATTCCATCTTCCTGAGTCGACTTCCTCCTCCTCCTCCCCTTCCCACCCATTCCCCCCTCACCCACCCACCCATTCCTCCCCCCTTCCCTTCCCTTCCATGTACCTTGCTATTGTCGTCACCCCCCCCCCACACACCCCCTTCCCCCCCCCCCCCCAAACACCCACCTTTACACCCCATCTCCGTAAGGTCGATGTTGACATAGCGAATCCGTATCCGGGTGACCCATCACAGCACACCCCCCCCTTTAACCCACCCACCCACCCACCTACCCTCCCTCCCCTCCCATGCGCCGCCACACCACCCATCCCCACACCCCCAGAGACCACCCCAGACACATCGAACCCCCATTGATTAATGCCCTGGCCATGATAAATGATGGAAAAGTGTCAATTGAAGGTTTGGAAAGCAAAGTGGGACATGGTACGTGTGAGGAAATGGAAATGCGTGGCCCATTCTGCCCCTCAGGAGCGACCTGGGGGTCTGGGGAGGACCTGGGGAGGGGGAAGGGGAGGGGAAAGGGGGGGGTGCGATCCTACATAGGCTGAGGGGAAGGGAGAGGGAAGATGGCCAGATGGAGGAAACAACATAGGCTTGGGGGGGGGGGGAGGAATCCAACACAAGCTGGGGGGGAAGAATCAAAGAGAAGCTGGGGAGGAGGAATTCAAGAGAAGCTGGGGGGGGGGAGAAATACAAGACAAGTTGAGGGGGAAGAATCGAAGACAAGCTGGGGAGGGGGGGGGGGAGGAATCCACAAAAGCTGGGGGAAAGAAATCCAAGAGAAGCTGGGGAGGAGGAATTCAAGAGAAGCTGGGGGGGGAAGGAATCCAACACAGGCTGGGGGAGGAGGAAGATTCAAAGATGACAGAAGATCAGTTATAATCCCCAGGTGGAAGATCCAAAGATGACAGAAGATCAGTTATAATCCCCAGGTGGAAGATCCAAAGATGACAGAAGATCAGTTATAATCCCCAGGTGGAAGATCCAAAGATGACAGAAGATCAGTTATAATCCCCAGGTGGAAGATCCAAAGATGACAGAAGATCAGTTATAATCCCCAGGTGGAAGATCCAAAGATGACAGAAGATCAGTTATAATCTCCAGGTGGAAGATCCAAAGATGACAGAAGATCAGTTATAATCCCCAGGTGGAAGATCCAAAGATGACAGAAGATCAGTTATAATCTCCAGGTGGAAGATCCAAAGATGACAGAAGATCAGTTATAATCTCCAGGTGGAAGATCCAAAGATGACAGAAGATCAGTTATAATCTCCAGGTGGAAGATCCAAAGATGACAGAAGATCAGTTATAATCTCCAGGTGGAAGATCCAAAGATGACAGAAGATCAGTTATAATCCCCAGGTGGAAGATCCAAAGATGACAGAAGATCAGTTATAATCTCCAGGTGGAAGATCCAAAGATGACAGAAGATCAGTTATAATCTCCAGGTGGAAGATCCAAAGATGACAGAAGATCAGTTATAATCCCCAGGTGGAAGATCCAAAGATGACAGAAGATCAGTTATAATCTCCAGGTGGAAGATCCAAAGATGACAGAAGATCAGTTATAATCCCCAGGTGGAAGATCCAAAGATGACAGAAGATCAGTTATAATCTCCAGGTGGAAGATCCAAAGATGACAGAAGATCAGTTATAATCCCCAGGTGGAAGATCCAAAGATGACAGAAGATCAGTTATAATCCCCAGGTGGAAGATCCAAAGATGACAGAAGATCAGTTATAATCCCCAGGTGGAAGATCCAAAGATGACAGAAGATCAGTTATAATCCCCAGGTGGAAGATCCAAAGATGACAGAAGATCAGTTATAATCCCCAGGTGGAAGATCCAAAGATGACAGAAGATCAGTTATAATCCCCAGGTGGAAGATCCAAAGATGACAGAAGATCAGTTATAATCCCCAGGTGGAAGATCCAAAGATGACAGAAGATCAGTTATAATCCCCAGGTGGAAGATCCAAAGATGACAGAAGATCAGTTATAATCCCCAGGTGGAAGATCCAAAGATGACAGAAGATCAGTTATAATCCCCAGGTGGAAGATCCAAAGATGACAGAAGATCAGTTATAATCCCCAGGTGGAAGATCCAAAGATGACAGAAGATCAGTTATAATCCCCAGGTGGAAGATCCAAAGATGACAGAAGATCAGTTATAATCCCCAGGTGGAAGATCCAAAGATGACAGAAGATCAGTTATAAACCCCAGGTGGAAGATCCAAAGATGACAGAAGATCAGTTATAATCCCCAGGTGGAAGATCTAAAGATGACAGAAGATCAGTTATAATCTCCAGGTGGAAGATCTAAAGATGACAGAAGATCAGTTATAATCCCCAGGTGGAAGATCCAAAGATGACAGAAGATCAGTTATAATCCCCAGGTGGAAGATCCAAAGATGACAGAAGATCAGTTATAATCCCCAGGTTCAGTTGATATTTACCATAACCAGATTGTGTCGCCATTCTAAATAATTTCTTATAAATTCAGTACGACGACTTGTTGCTGGTGTTGTATACAAACCCTATCATAAAATCATCTTTATTTACTATTTCTTTTCATAAAATCATCTTTATTATTTACTATTTCTTTTCATAAAATCATCTTTATTTACTATTTCTTTTCACAAAATTATCTTTATTATTTACTATTTCTTTTCATAAAATCATCTTTATTTACTATTTTTTTTCATAAAATCATCTTTATTTACTATTTCTTTCATACAATCATCTTTATTTACTATTTTTTTCATAAAATTATCTTTATTATTCACTATTTCTTTTCATAAAATTATCTTTATTACTTACTATTTCTTTTCATAAAATCATCTTTATTATTTACTATCTTTTTTCATAAAATCATCTATATTATTTACTATCTTTTTTCATAAAATTATCTTTATTATTTACTATTTCTTTTCATAAAATCATCTTTATTTACTATTTCTTTTCTTTCATATTGCGTTTCAGGCTGGTGGAATGCGAAGGCAAGAAGACGACAATGATTTCTGATGAATCTCTTATTAAGTGAACAGAGACTGAACCGAATAATTTCATATATCTTAACTTGAAAATGACATCTCGTTTTCATTTGTCTTTTTTTTTTTTTTTTACCTATTTCAGGGATTACTGTTTCAAATTCTCAAAAGAAATGAGGGCTCTGCCAATATGTTGTCTGTTGTAGTAACTGGATAATATATATATATATATATATATATATATATATATATATATATATATATATATATATATATATATATATATCTCGTATTCAAAGCCCTTAAGGCCTTGAGATAAATATTACCTCAAACTCATCTCATTTTTCTATTGTAAGACGTTATGATATAAGTAGTAATATCAATAGTACTATTTGGAGTTTCTTACTTATGAAAAACTATTTCAGTCCGATCACTTAAAAGTATCTAAGTCCGCTACATAGCGTTTTCTGGAGGGTTGATCGCTTACAGAAGGGTTCTCGAACGTTTGTTTGAAGATAAGGAACTTATAAAAAAGAGATCTGGTCTCATAACCCTCCTCTCTCTCTCTCTCTCTCTCTCTCTCTCTCTCTCTCTCTCTCTCTCTCTCTCTCTCTCTGGTAGAGAGTAAGGGGTAGGGGGTCGGGTGAGGGGGTTGTATTACCGGTATTACATAACCCTCTCCCCCCTCTTCCCCCCCTCAGCGACGTCTGAGTAGCGAAAGAAGCCAGCACTTCAGTGGCTGTTATGGTTCACTCCTTCGGCCCTTGGTAGCTGTCTTTCTTTGTCATTCTACCTCACCCAACGTCGGCAGCTGGCTTTCAGACCACAAATGTACACACAATCTCTCTCCACCTGGTGTATGACACTTGACAACACGTAACTCACAACCCGGACCCCACAACACGTAACTCACAACCCGGGCCCCTCAACACGTAACTCACAACCCGGGCCCCACAACACGTAACTCACAACCCGGGCCCCTCAACACGTAACTCACAACCCGGGCCCCTCAACACGTAACTCACAACCCGGGCCCCTCAACACGTAACTCACAACCCGGGCCCCACAACACGTAACTCACAACCCGGGCCCCTCAACACGTAACTCACAACCCGGGCCCCTCAACACGTAACTCACAACCCGGGCCCCTCAACACGTAACTCACAACCCGGACCCCACAACACGTAACTCACAACCCGGGCCCCACAACACGTAACTCACAACCCGGGCCCCTCAACACGTAACTCACAACCCGGGCCCCTCAACACGTAACTCAAAACCCAGGCCCCGTTAAACTCACAACACGACCCCCAGTTCTTCCTAATTCTTGATTTTCTTACGGTAAGCGCTACGCGCCAGCCCTGTCTTCTTGGCAAAATCTTGTCATAAGTGAGGACTCTCTCTCTCTCTCTCTCTCTCTCTCTCTCTCTCTCTCTCTCTCTCTCTCTCTCCTTTTCACCATTCCTCTTTCTCTTTCATTTTCCATCACTTTCTTCCCTCATTCGTTCCATCACTGCACTTCTCTATTCCCCTTCCCCCCATTCCCCCCCCGAAGCCATCACCCCATTTATTTCCCCCCTCCCCCTCCAGACACCTACATTATCATTTCTTGTTTATCAATTATTCACGCGCGTCGCACACGTTTATGTTATTCTCAATACAGTAATAATTACGTTACTTAAAATATAACCAATTTAAAGATGTTGGAGGAGGAGGAGGAGGAGGAGGGGGTGTGCTAGCTGGAGGGAGGGAGGAAGGAGGGAGCAATTACTTCGTCGACCCCCCCCTCCCCCTTCTCGGTCGCATGATGACATGGCGCACCTGCTCAAAGTTCGCCTCGCAGGTGTAGGAGAGAGAGAGAGAGAGAGAGAGAGAGAGAGAGAGAGAGAGAGAGAGAGAGAGAAGGTTGGTGGTGGGGGGGGTTTAGTGTAGTTTGGGTTGGACGTTGGAGACCTGGCGGGGCCCCTTGTTGACCTGTCGGGTGCTGTTTGACCAAGAAGAGGAGCAGCCAGTCAGCCAGGTACCTCTTGAGACGAGAGACAAGAGAGGACACTGTCTGTGAAGGGGGGGAGACAGAAGACATCACCGCAGCGAAGGGAACGGGTTGTGCCACTTCGAAGTACGGGAAGGAACAGGACGATCGTCGGAGTCGAACTCGAAAGAGGGGATAGGGCGGAAGAAGGGAGGTAACACCCAGACGATGTGTGAAGCACTCCCTCCAAGGTCGGGGTCAAAACCCTCCCTGCGCAAGGGAGAATGATGGGGCGAAGCGCGCGCGTCTCTCTCTCTCTCTCTCTCTCTCTCTCTCTCTCTCTCTCTCTCTCTCTCTCTCTCTCTCTCTCTCCAATAACAACACTTCAGTTCAGCTGGAGTGCGAGGCGACCTCATCAAGGCTGAAGATACCACAGAGACCTGATCATAATGTCCCTCTTTCTTTCCCCCACCCTCTTTCTCAGCAGATTTACTTATTTCACTTACATGGGGGTTTTCTAAGTAATATTAGCCGTAGCACTAATGTCAAGTACACTTATAAAGGCGAGGGGAGGGGGGTGGGGTGGAGAGAGAAGGGGGTTTAAAACGCTAAAAACTTTATAGCCGATACTCCAACCCAAATGGAAGATGTGATCTAAGGAGTGAAATGAGGGAAGGAGCGGACGTGAGGAGAGTAAGAGAAAGTATGGGTGAGGAGGGAAGTGGAGAGGAGTCCAGAGATGAGCTGTCAGAGTAAGAGTCAAAAACATTAGACGTCCAAAGGAAGGGAAGGTTGTGGGAGACAGGACACACCCTTGAAGGGAAACACGAACAATGAATTAATCCATCAACTACAAAACTCCTCGCAACATCCAACCATCATCCATCCATCCATCTCTACCCTTACCACCTACTTAGCACCGGCCATCACCACCCACAACCATCCATCTCCATCCACCCATCCCTCTCCCACCATCACCCTCCTCTTCCCCCCTTCGAACCCCTCCACCACCACCAGCCAACTCCTCCTCCTCCCACCACTAACCACACACATTCCTCCCCACAATGGAGGGGTCGCGGGACCTACCTGCCATATAAATGATTATGACGTCCCTAGACACTCATTACCACGCCCTCGCACACAACAAATCCTCCAAAAATTATTGGGTGAAATCCTACGGATTGGGGGTGGCGGGGGATTTCAGGTCTCTCTCTGGGCGTGGAATACCCACGGTCGAAATATCTTTTTTCGAACTGCTTCGACTTTATTATAGGTAGAAGGTTCGAATCACGCGAGACAACGAGACTGGGGGCTGTAACAGAGGAGAGAATGAAGCCAAAACGAGCCACCGAAGGGTTCGAAATCCTGCTGATGATCTATGAAGCTGTAGCGAACTCTCTCTCTCTCTCTCTCGCTTCGCAGGGAGACTTCGAACCGAAGGCGACCAGGGAAATGAATCGCGACGAAACGAGCGAACGAAGCTGATCCAGTCGAAGGATTCTAACAGACGTCCTGATGATGAATATGGTGAAGCCGCAACCATCACTGGGGCTGCTCTCCTTGTCCTCCCTAGTGTAGGTGTGAGGTGTTCCTACGGCGTGGGTGTGGACGACGCGACGGGCCGACTCTCCTGCAGGATTCTTTAGAGCTGGTTCTATCCTGGGGTTCAGGATTCTATGGTGCTGGTTCGATCCTGGGGTTTCGGAATTCTATGGTGCTGGTTCGATCCTGGGGTTCGGGATTCTATGGTGCTGGTTCGATCCTGGGGTTCAGGATTCTACGGTGCTGGTTCGATTCTGGGGTTCGAGTGTACTGGATGTTTCACGTGTCGTCTCCTGTGACTGGCTGGAGGTAACTGGTTGAAGACAGTATTTCCTTAGCCGTTTGATCATGGTTTACGACCCTGGATGATGATGGTTTGCGACGCTTGAACACGACGGTGTAAGAACCGTGGAATATGATGGTGTACGACCCTTGAACACGACGGCGTACGACCCTGAATGATGATGGTTTGCGACCTCTGAACACAACGGTATACGACCCTTGAATACGACGGGTGTACGATCTTGAACACAATGGTACACGACCCTAAAACATGAACGCCTACGACCCTTGAACATGACGGTGTACCACTCTCAAACACGACGATAATCCACCCTTAAACACGACGGTACACGACCCTAAAAACATGAACGCCTACGACCCTTGAACTCGACGGCGTACACGACCCTGAAACAGGACAGTACACGACCTTTATGAACAGAGAAAGCGTGACCTCTGGACATGACCTGTAAGGTCAGAACCAATGACCTCACGCCCTTGGCTATCATCCCAAGCAAAACCTGAACACGAATACACCACCTTACAATATCCTTCTCGTATATCAGTTCCGCACAAAGGAGAAAAAAAAATGAAAACGATTTCACCGTACTTCAACATAACTGTCAACACTCACGGAAAGACCTATAAACAAAAATTAAAAAAAATAAAAAAACAATTACTCAAAGTCCAACAAAGGATTTAGGTCCGAAGTAGAATAAAAAGAAAAAAAATATATATATATAGGGATGAAAAATTCCGTTGTCAATAGACTGCGTGAGGGGGAACAGGAGGGGACCCAGAGGGGCTTAGTCAGTCCTAAGATGGCATTTCCCCCCGTTTTTTTTTTTCTCTCTTTTTTTGTAGCAAGGAACCGCAGCAGAAATTCGGAGAGGACAAACATAAAATGATGAACTGCGGTAGATGTTACTGCTCCACAGAAAATGGAAAGCTAAGAGAGAATAGTCTGGTGTTTCCTGTGGGGCGGGGTAGCGCCTGTAATGGATGAAGGCAAGCAAGTATGATTATGTACGTGTTTATATACGTATACTTCTGTGCATGTATTTGTATGCATAGGTATATATGTTGATATGTATACGTATGCGCTTGTGCGCCCATATACATCATGATTAGTCGCTGTCTCCCGCGTTAGCGAGGTAGCGCAAGGAAACAGACGAAAGAATGGCCCAACCCACCCACATACACATGTACATACATAAACGCTCACACACGCACATATACATACCTATACATTTCAACGTATACAGACATATACATATATACATATGTACATATACTTGCTACCTTCATCCATTTTCTTCGCCACCCCACCACACATGAAATGGCACCCCCCTACCCCCGCGCGCACACGAGGTAGCGCTAGGAAAAGACAACTAAGGACACATTCGTTCACACTCAGTGTAGCTGTCATGTATAATGCACCGAAACCACAGCTCCCTTTCCACACCCAGGCCCCAAAAAACTTTCCATGGTTTACACCAGACGCTTCATATGCCCTGGTTCAATACACTGACAGCACGTCGACTCCGGTATACCATATCGTTCCAATTCAATATACCTTGCACGCCTTTCACCCTCCTGTAAGTTCATGCCCAGATCGCTCAAAATCTTATTCTCTCCATCCTTCCAAATCCAATTTGGTCAAACTTCTCCTTGTTCCCTCCACCTCTGACACATATATTCTCTTTGTCAATCTTTCCTCACTCATTCTCTCCATGAGATAAAAAACCATTTCAATACACCTTCTTCTGCCCTCTCAACCACACTCTTTTTATCATCACACATCTCTTTTACCCTTTCATCACTTAGTCGATCAAACCACCTCACACCACATATTGTCCTCAAACATCTCATTTCCAACACATCCACCCTCCTCCGCACAACTCTATCTATAGCCCACGCCTCGCAACCATACACATTGTTGGAAACACTATTCCTTCAAATATATCCATTTTTGCTCTCCGAGATAACTTTCTCGCCTTCCACGCATTCTTTAACGCTCCCAGAACTTTCGCCCCCTCCCCCACCCTGTGACTCACTTCCGCTTCCAAGGTTCCACCCGCTGCCAAATCCACTCCCAGACATCTAAAACACTTCACTTCCTCCAGTTTTTCTCCATTTGAACTTACCCCCCAATTGACTTGTCCCTCAACCCTACTGTACCTAATAACCTTGCTCTTATTCACAATTACCCTCAGCTTTCTTCTTTCACAAACTATCAAACTCAGTCACCAACTTCTGCAGTTTCTCATCCGAATCAGCCGCCAGCGCTGTATCATCAGCGAACAACAAATGACACTTCCCATGCCCTCTCATCTACAACAGACTGCATACTTGCCCCTCTCTCCGAAACTTTTGCATTCACCTCCCTAACAACCCCATCCATAAACAAATCAAACATCCATGGAGACATCACACACCCCTGCCACAAACCGACATTCACTGGGAACCAGTCACTTTCCTCTCTTCCTACTCGTACACATGCCTTACATCCTCGATAAAAACTTTTCACTGCTTCTAACAATTTGCCTCCCACACCATATATTCTTTAATACCTTCCACAGAGTATCTCCAACTATCATATGCCTTCTCCAGATCCATAAATGCTACATACAAATCCATCTATTTTTCTAAGTATTTCTCAGATACATTCTTCAAAGCAAACACCTGATCCACACATTTACATTTCTGAGACCACGCTGCTCTTCCCCAATCTGATGCACTCTACATGCTTTTACCCTCTCAATCAATACCCTCCCATATAATTTCACAGGAATACTCAACAAACGTATACCTCTGTAATTTGAACACTCATCTTTATCCTCTTTGCCTTTGTACAAAGGCACTATGCATGCATTCCGCCAATCCTCAGGCACTTCATCATGAACCATACATACAATGAACATCCTCACCAACCAGTCAACAACACAGTCACCCCCTTGTTTAATAAATTCCACTGCAATACCATTCAAACCCGCCGCCTTGCATCTTCCGCAAAGCTTTCACTACCTCTTCTCTGTTTACCAAATCATTTTCCCTAACCCTCTCACTTCGCACACCACCTCGACCAAAACACCCTATATCTGCCACTCTATCATCAACACATTCAACAAACCTTCAAAATACTCACTCCATCTTCTCACTTCACCTCTACTTGTTATTACCTCCCCATTAGCCCCCTTCACTGATGTTCCCATTTGTTCCCTTGTCTTATCCACTTTTTTTACCTCCTTCCAAAACTTTTTTTATCATCCCTAAAATTTTACGATACTCTCGCACCCCAACTCTCACTTGCCTCTTTTTCGAAAAAGAGACCTCTTGCACCTTTCTCTTGACCTCCTGCCTCTTTCTTTTATACATCTAGTCATTTGCATTATTTCCCTGCAAAAATCGTCCAAATGCCTCTCTCTTCTCTTTCACTAACAATCTCACTTCTTCATCCCACCACTCACTACCCTTTCTAACCTGCCCACCTCCCACCTTTCTCATGCCACAAGCATCTTTTGCGCAAGCCTTCACTGCTTCCCTAAATACATCCCATTCCTACCTCACTCCCCTTACGACATTTGCTCTCACCTTTTTCCATTCTGCACTCAATCTCTCCTGGTACTTCCCCACACAAGTCTCCTTTCAAAGCACATTTACTCTCACTATTCTCTTCACCCCTAACTTCCTCTCTTCTTTTTTGAAAACCTTTACAAATCTTCACCTTCGCCTCCACAAGATAATGATCAGACATCCCTTCAGTTGCACCTCTCAGCACATTAACATCCAAAAGTCTCCCTTTCACGCGCCTATCAATTAACACTTAATCCAGTAATGCTCTATGGCCATCTCTCTTACATACATATACTTATGTATATCTCTCTTCTTAAACCAGGTATCCCCAATCACCATACCTGTTTCAGCATAAATCTACAAGCTCTTTATAATTTCCATTTACAATACTGTGCTCCCAAAACACTTGCCTCTCATGATCTTCTCATAACCAGGTGTATAGACAACAATAATCACCCATCTCTCTCCATCCACTTTCAGTTTTACCCATATCAGTCTACAGTTTACTTTGTTACACTATCACATACTCCCACAACTCCTGCTTCAGGAGTAGTGCTACTCCTTCCTTTGCTCTTGTCCTGTCACCAACCCCTGACTTTACTCCCAAGACATTCCCAAACCACTCTTCCCCTTTACCCTTGAGCTTCGTTTCACTTTGAGCCAAAACATCCAGGTTCCTTTCTCAAACATACGACCTATCACTCCTTTTTTCTCATCTTTGATACATCCACACACAGACACCCCAATCTGAGCCTTCGAGGAGGATGAGCACTCCCCGCGTGACTCCTCCTGTTTCCCCTTTTAGAAAGTTAGAATACAAGGAGGGGAGGGTTTCTAGCATCCCGCTCCCGTCCCCTTCAGTCGCCTTCTACGACACGCGGAGAATGCGTGAGAAGTATTCTTTCTCAACTATCCCCAGAGATATATTTCTTTTTAATCATAATTGTTTCCCCGTCTTCCGCATGAGCATGGAAGCGCCAGGAATAGACGAAAAATGGCCTCATTCGCTCACATCCACACTCTCGCTGTCACATATATAATGCACCGAAACCAGCACCCGTCCTATCCACATCCAGGCCCCACAGACATTTCCGTGGTGTCCTCTTAGCGTTTCGCATGCCCTGGTTCAGCCCAAAGACAGTACGTCGCCCCTTATATACCGCATCGTTCCAATTCGTTCTATCCCTTGAAAGCCTCACACCCTCCTGCGGCATGTTCACGTCCCGAACACTGAAATCAGAGTATTCTACTGCATCTTTCCACCTTCCTTAATGGAAATTCTACACATCAAATAATAATGTAGAATATTCTATAAAGTTTCCTCGGGTCAAAAAATGCTAAAGATGATTACGAAGCGAGTAATCATGAAATATTTAGAGATGTAATCATTTAAAAATGATTATGCAGCGAGTAATCATGAAATACTCAGAGATGTAATCATTTAAAAATGATTATGCAGCGAGTAATCATGAAATATTTAGAGATGTAATCACTTCAAATTTCTAATTACAGGACTTCATGGCCCTCAAAACCCACAACTACCAACCTAATATGACCAGAACTGAGGTCTTTCAGCAAATCTATTGATCGACGGAAAATGAAAGTGAAAATTTTAAGATATTATTCAGAACAATTTCTTATGATCAAAACTGGAAGGTAACATGGCGAATGGCTTCTAATCTTGAATAAGTAACGTAAAATATTCATTTAAGGGGAAAGATGGCGGATGATTATGAAGTGAATAATCATTAGACATTTCATTAATAAAACTTAATAGCCCTGAAACAACATCTCGACCCCATGATTATATTCAGTGTGAAAAATATGATAATAACATTGAGGTTTCTAAGTAAATCTATTACGGCATCAATTCTCATGCACCGTCATTCCTCACAAGACTGACCTGGCCTCACACCTAACATCATCTTCAGGCATTTCATTTCAGGCATTTCATTTCCAAACACGTCCACTCTCGTCACTTCCCTTACGCATTCTGGGCCCGAAAGACTCGCATCCATACAAACACCGTCGGGCGTAATATAACCATTAAACATAAGACATTTTGCTTTACAAGACATACAGGCCTCTCCTCTATAAGCCCAGGACCTTGAGCTCATTTTCTAATCCTGTGACCCCACTTCAGCCTCCATGGTTCCATTCGCTGTCACGTCCACTCCTTCCCTGGTACCGAAGGCACACCACTTACTCCAGGTCCTTTCCATTCACACACTTCAACCGTTCTCATCCTCCTAATGCGTCTCACTAACGTAATCTTTTTCCCCTTAACATTTGCTGTCAACTTCCTTCATATTTACACACACACACATATTCCCAGATTCTGTCACAAGCGTCTTGAGTTCGCCCTCGACAGGCTGCCACCAAAACAGCGTCATCTGCAAACAGCAGCTAACTCACCTTCCTCACATCCCCCCACGCCTCTCTCAGCATATCGGTACTGAGCCTTTATAACCACCTCCTTCACCATATGGGTCCGTATATACAGATGAAACAACCACGATGACACCACACACCCTTAACGAAGACCCTCCTTCTCCAGCAGCCACTAACGAAGACCCTCCTTCTCCAGGAGCCACTAACGAAGACCCTCCTTCTCCAGGAGCCACTAACGAAGACCCACCTTCTCTAGGAGCCACTAACGAAGACCCTCCTTCTCCAGGAGCCACTAACGAAGACCCACCTTCTCCAGGAGCCACTAGCGAAGACCCACCTTCTCCAGGAGCCACTAACGAAGACCCACCTTCTCCAGGAGCCACTAACGAAGACCCACCTTCTCCAGGAGCCACTAACGAAGACCCACCTTCTCCAGGAGCCACTAACGAAGACCCACCTTCTCCAGGAGCCACTAACGAAGACCCACCTTCTCTAGGAGCCAATAACGAAGACCCACCTTTTCCAGGAGCCACTAACGAAGACCCACCTTTTCCAGGAGCCCCTCACCTTACTAGTTATCCCATTTTCTTTCAAAAGAAAAACGTAATCCTGACCAGAAAGTAGCACATGGTATAGCATAAACAATGCAGAAATCATGTGAATAAAACAGGGGATAATCGCGACGCGTAAACAAAATATAACGTAAATAATTAACCACTGGTCTTATCAGAGGCATTTACGGAAAGACGACATAATTACGGTCCACATCATTTTCTCAAAGACAAGGTTCTTTCCCTTTTTTTTCCCCTTCCATTACTCACCCGAACAGTGAAACCGATTAAAAATAGGAAAAAAAATATCTTTTTTTTTTTTTTCTCTCTCAATGAACTTGAATGGCTGTCGAAAACAATCGCACACTTTATAGATGATTCAGCACATTATATCTTTTTCTATGGGGTCATTCGAGGAAAGATAACTCCCAAGTTCCTCCTCCCCCTCATCCCCCACCCCCGTTTTCTTTTCTTTTTTGCAGAAGCTGACGGGGGCGAGGAGAGAGAGAGAAAGAGAGAGAGAGAGAGAGAGAGAGAAGATCACCATCTCACCACAAAGAGAGAGAGAGAGAGAGAGAGAGAGAGAGAGATACAAGAATATCACCATCTCACCACAAAGAGAGAGAGAGAGAGAGAGAGAGAGAGAGAGAGAGAGAGAGAGAGAGAGAGAAGATCACCATCATACCACAACGAGAGAGAGAGAGAGAGAGAGAGAGAGAGAGAGAGAGAGAGAGAGAGAGAGAGAGAGAGAGAGAGAGAGAGAGAGAGAATATCACCATCTCACCACAAAGAGAGAGAAGAGAGAGAGAGAGAATATCACCATCTCACCTCACCAGAGAGAGAGAGAGAGAGAGAGAGAGAGAATGAAAATCATGCAGACAGTGAGAGACGATGATAAGACAAACAGAAGAGGGGGAGGAGCTTCCCCTCCCCCCCCAAAAAAAGAAGAAAGAAATGAAAGAAAGAAACGAATCTTTCTTTAATCATCCATCCAGTCCATCCATCCATCTCACTTGTGAATATGAATCATAGAGTATACATTATTTTATTTTTGCCCTCCTCCATCCTCGCTGCTACTACAACAATCACACTTCGTAAGTCACACTCGTATTGTCTCTCTTAGTGTATGATTGAGCTAGCTTGACTCTCTTAACAAATCGGTTGAGATAACTCCTTTGTGTGATAACGTTAAAAACCATTGTTATCTATCAGCTCTCAGATATTTCATCGATAGATTTTACTGGATACTTATTCAGTTCTTCGATGAGTTGGGTTATACATTTCTTTCGTCATAACGCAATGTAGGAGAGTTTGCGATGTCTGTTTCTTCCCTTACACGGCTAAGCTCTCATGTCTTTCCTAACACCGGACTCTATTTTTCTTCTCCTTACGAATAAGGAAGCTGGTTTTTCTCTCCAGTTCCTGGAAAACTCCTGGAATATCTTTGCCCCACCACCTTTCCTTTACCCTTCTACCTCCTCAGCCCTTCCCAAGATTTCTTGTATAACCAAGCCTTAGTCTGGAGTTTTCCCTGTGTGTGTGTGTGTGTGTGTGTGTGTGTGTGTGTGTGTGTGTGTGTGTGTGTGTGTGTGTCGCCTCTGACACTGACAGTTTAGAAATACCGAGCACATACGAGAGGTTCCTCATCTTGTTACATCTCATTATCGCCTCCCCCCCCCAAAAAAAATCTCTCTTCACTGGAGAATCATTTCTTTTTTTTTTTTTTACTTTTTTTTACCTCATTCTCTCTTATTTACGTCTAACGTGTTTCCCCATCATTTCTCATCAGCGAAACATATTCTCTCTCTCTCTCTCTCTCTCTCTCTCTCTCTCTCTCTCTCTCTCTCTCTCTCTCCTCTCTCTCCTGGAGTTGCTCTTGTTCCCCCATTGTTTCTCATTAACGTCTAGCATCTTTCTGATCACTGTCTTAATTAAGATTCCATCTTCATCGCTATCTCTCATTTCCTTTTCCCATCTCAATATATCCCAGCACGACTCACTCACTCACTCTCCACACCCTCATTAATATTCACCCATCTCTCTCTCTCTCTCTCTCTCTCTCTCTCTCTCTCTCTCTCTCTCTCTCTCTCTCTCTCACACACACAACTCCCTCATCGACTACTCATAACATTCTTAAGACACCGGGGTCTCCTAGTGTGTGTGTGTGTGTGTCTTCCTCATCTCCTATCCCATCCCTCATAATCTCCCAGCCCCTTCCTCACAATCTCCCAGCACCATTTCTCTCCTGGCAACTCCCAGCCACACAGTCCTCCTAGCCACTCCCAGCAGCAGCAGCAGCAGCATCATTTCCTCCACCCCCAACCCACCTCAACCCCAACACAGCGTCTCTCATCACGTCCCACCCGTGGGATGGCTCCCCGCCCCCCACTCACCGTCAGGGTAATGGACCCGCCCAGCTCATGCGTTCACCGATGTAAACAAATTAGTGTTGCTCTGAGGGAGACGATTCCAGGTTTTCTGGAATTGATTCACAGGTTCGACTCCGCTCCAGAGCCCACGCCCGCTCTGACTCAATATGCAACCACTAGCCCGTGAAATAGTCATCATATTTGCCCGGATAAGCACAAAGTGGACCAATTAATATTTTTCCCCCCCCTCCTCTTTTTTTTTTTCTCTCTCTCTCTTCTTCTTCTTTCTTCTTCTTCATCTTTTTGGATTGATGAAAGAAATGATATTAGATCTTGGTGAAGATCCATATCTGTAAGGTCTTCTCTCGCTGTCAGTCTCGTCTCCTTTTGTTTCCGATATGGAAACGAGACGTTCGGAGACCCGAGTTAACAAGCGTGATAAGCTGCCTCAATGTTATATCTAAATTCTTTTATCAACAAAAGATTTTCTCAGACGTGTGTGTGTGTGTGTGAAATGTCCTTCATTGTGAACCTAAAGGAAATACATATTCAGTCAGATATGTATGTATATATATATATTCCTATGAGTCCACGAGGAAAATGAAGCACGATAAGTTCCCAAGTGCACTTTCGTGTAATAATCACATCATCAGGGGAGACACAAGAGAGAACTATAACAGTCAGTTGATATTGGACGAAGAGATGTAGTTAAGGACGCCATTTGGTAAACAAGTGATTGCCCCAACGGAGACCACACTGCAGAGTATTTCATTCCGCCAATCACAACGACCAGGCCTCTTGAGCACGATGGAACGACCAACAGGCGTAAATGGCCTGACCTTTGACCTGGCCATTGAGAGAACACCGTCATTACGCCGTTCGTTGCCGGAGCGGTGCGCAAAACGGGACCATTTTCTACGTAGCTTCGCGGTCAGCGCTCCGACAACGTGTGGCGAGGGAGGAGGGCCTTCTGAAGAGAGGCATGTTGCACGTGGTCGGTGAAGGATGACCACGTGCTGTGTTGGCCATCCGTTCTGAACCATGGGAGATTCAAACGGACAGGATTCGTGCACACGAATACAAAGATTCATACGGACAGGATTCGTGCACACGAATACAAAGATTCAAACGGACAGGATTCGTGCACACGAATACAAAGATTCATACGGACAGGATTCGTGCACACGAATACAAAGATTCATACGGACAGGATTCGTGCACACCAATACAAAGATTCATACGGACAGGATTCGTGCACACGAATACAAAGATTCAAACGGACAGGATTCGTGCACACGAATACAAAGATTCATACGGACAGGATTCGTGCACACGAATACAAAGATTCATACGGACAGGATTCGTGCACACGAATACAAAGATTCATACGGACAGGATTCGTGCACACGAATACAAAGATTCGTACGGACAGGAATCGTGCACACGAATACAAAGATTCATACGGACAGGATTCGTGCACACGAATACAAAGATTCATACGGACAGGATTCGTGCACACGAATACAAAGATTCGTACGTATAGGATTCATGAACATAAAGGCACAGATTCGAGCGTCCGAGATTCAACGTACAGAAAAGTTTCATACGAACAGGATTCATTCACACGGAGATCCACACGTACAGGATTTATGAGGACAAAGACACAGATTCGAGCGTCTAAAAGATTCATACACACACACAGAAATATTCATACGAACCAAACTGATTCACACTAAGATTCGTACGTCTAAGATGCATACACACAGACACAAACAAACATACACACAAACACATTTATACGTAGAGGATCAATTCACAACAAAGATTCGTGCGTCTAAGATTCATACACACAAACACAAAAGACTCTTGCGTCTAAGATTCGAACTTACAAACACAAATATTCATATACACATAAACGCTAAGATTCACGAAGTACATGAATCATGCAAACTAAGGCAAGGATCCATTCGTCGGAGATTCACATGAACACAAGATTTCGATCGCTAATCATGAATATCTGAAATTGAAACAGGATTAATATGAATATCAAATTTGTACGACTCGAAGCTTCACACGACTTCGAAACGTTTCTATCTGTACTTTATGAACAGCTCGATCACTGTCTTCGTAACAAGTGAATCTTGAAGATTCGTGATCCATTTACCCACAAACATTCGAACAGCGCCTGTATAGCTTCGTCCCTCCCCCCAAAGCAAGTCTTGGCCTTGGAGAAAAAAAAGGACACCAATTAAGACCCTCTTAACCCCCCCCCAAGCCTTGACCCCCCCCCCCAAGTAACCCAAACTTAATTAGGAGAGTTTCCCCCCACACACACAATTGGAAAAAGAAATCACATATGTTACCACATTTGTAGGTCAAGTCTTTACAGTAATATTCTCTATCCTCCATTCCCGTTGGTACCACCCTATCGCCATTAACTGTCCCCCCCCCCCCTGCACCCATTCCACCTCCCATCATCCCTTCCTCTTCATCCCTTCCACCTCCCATCATTCCTTCCTCCCCACCTCTTCCACCTCCCATCATTCCTTCCTCCCCATCCCTTCCACCTCCCATCATTCCTTCCTCCCCACCTCCTTCCACCTCCCATATTCCTTCCTCCCCACCTCCTTCCACCTCCCATCATTCCTTCCTCCCCACCTCCTTCCACCTCCCATCATTCCTTCCTCCCCACCTCCTTCCACCTCCCATCATTCCTTCCTCCCCACCTCCTTCCACCTCCCATCATTCCTTCCTCCCCATCCCTTCCACCTCCCATCACTATCTATCACGCTAATGAACTCCTACATCTACCTATCGACAATGTATCACCACCATTAGCGACCAAGGATTCTTCTTCGTTCCCACCCGCCCTCACCATTACCTTAGTCATCCGTCAGCGATGTTTACCTTCATCCGGTGCAATCCACATCCTGCTGCCATGAACCACCTCTCGCCATGATGGCCCTTCATCATCCACTACAGTTCACCCATCACATCTACGGTGGAAACTAATTACAACACCATGACACACCTACCATTACCCATGACACACCTACCATCACCCATTACATACCTACCATCACCCATTACATACCTACCATCACCCATTACATACCTACCATCACCCATTATACACCTACCATCACCCATTACATCCCTACCATCACCCATTACCGTCCTTTTCCAATTCAGTGGCTTCAATAAGTGGCAACCCCCCCCCCCATCTTCTAAGATGCCATCACCCATCACTATCATCCAATGCTCCGTCATTCATTATCATCGTCCACATTCCACCAACCATCTTCAAGCATCACCATTTCATCCACAATCCACCAACCATCTTCAACCATCACCATCCACATGCCAATAAACATCTTCAGCCATCAATTCATCCACATTCCACCAACCATCACCATTTCATCCACTTTCCACCAACCATCTTCAACCATCACCATTTCATCCACATTCCACCAACCATCACAATTTCATCCACATTCCACAATACATCACCATTTCATCCACATTCCACCAACCATCACCATATCATAAGCCATCTTTATCACCGCCTAGTGCCATCCACCACTCGCCACTGACATCCGTCCGGGCTCACTGTCATCCGTCGTCATCCACGGCCGTCATCCACAAAGTCAGCCAGCAAAATCCCATTGTCATCCACTAGAGGAAATATGAAATATATTCAGACACTGTCCAGGCCCTTGAGCACGACGGTACGACCCTTGAGCACGACGGTGCGACCCTTGAACACGACGTGGACGACCCTTGAACACGACGTGGACGACCCTTGAACACGACGTGGACGACCCTTGAACACGACGGTACGACCCTTGAACACGACGGTACTAGACCCTTGAACACGACGGTGCGACCCTTGAGCACGACGGTACTTGACCCTTGAACACGACCTGGAGGACGACCCTTGGATATCATGACCTTAAGGCTCAGGTCACAGACTATATCTCACATACCAATGATTATCAATAATCTCAAAGCCAAAGTAATTACCCTCATCATCATTTTCTCCCAGAGGGACCATCATCACCATCAAATTACACCTCCCCCCCCCCCCACCTCATCATTATCATGCTTTAATTACAGCATTATAATTGCTCAAACGCTAGCTGGAGTCATGACCAAACAAGCCTTTATCACTAATAATGTCAATATATATATATATATATATATATATATATATATATATATATATATATATATATATATATTCCTACGAGTCCACGGGGAAAATGAAACACGAAAAGTTCCCAAGTGCACTTTCGTGTAATAATCACATCATCAGGGGAGACACAAGAGAGAAGTATAACAGTCAGTTGATATACATCCAAGAGACGAAGCTAGTATATATACCCCCTTTTCACCCTTATCGACCACTTATGTAATCACTTCGTACCTCCGTAATGATGAAAATAAAAAATGGGTGTGATATATATATCTAATGGATAATGATAGTAATGAGGTCATTAGTCTATTTTCCAATTTCGTACAAAAATAAAATAGGGGCCCGAAATAATATCCCATTATTAGTCTTTTTTTGGTGGTGGTCAAATTAGACTTTTTCTCAAATATCATGTCGCGGTGATCTTGAACAATGCTCATAATGTTATTTTACCCTAATTACCTTATACCCCAAACGCTCGCGTAATTACCTTAAACCCCAATCGCTCGCGTAATGACAAGGTTTGCTCCATAAATTCTTCAAACCAGTCGCCCGCTGGCGTGGCGATGAAACACTGGAATGAGTCGATAGATTTATTTATCTATCTATCAACCTGTCTATTTCCATTCTTGTGTGTATGTGTGTGTACGTGTGTGTTCTTACGTACATGAAGCCCTCGATACCCGTCGAGGGTTATCGGATAACACGACTTACAGCGAAACGACGGTTAACGACGGAACGACGGTTAACGACAGTTAAGGATGTCTAACGAGGGGGAGTTTTCCCCGGAAATGACGTATAATGTAAACATCCCCCATATATATGTTCTTCACAAGTGTCCTGTACCACGTTACACATATATGTACCTAAAGCACATAAAAAATGTATATACGTAACTTACAAAACAATATAAATAGATAAAATGTCGCATCGCTCTTACCTTCAAAATGGACGTAACCCCTGGCGACGCGTCGGTGCGCGCGCAGCCATCAGGGCCAAGATGGCGCGCACCACAATACAACAAACCCAGCCCCTCCGTCGCTCTTCTTCGCCGTAAAAACTCCACCGTCAACCCTCGACGCTAACCCAGTCGCCTGCGACGAACACTGAACGCGCAACTCTCCAACGACGCTCCGTCTCCCGCTCTCGGTCGTACGACGCCGGGGGGATGATGATGATGTAACGCGATACGGCACACGGGAGCGCTCCAATTGTTCTACTGGAGCAGGACGCGCCTTTTACCACACCACACACACTTCCACCTCCCCTCCAAGTGGAGGTGCTTCCCTCTGTCGGCGAAGCGAGGAAGCAGCAACGTCAATTCGACCCTTCGAATCAGTGTGGTCTCTATCATCGTCAAATGACATCTTATTTAACGAGGGGTTTTAGCATCACCTGTTTGGTAAGGGAATTGGGAAGTAAATAGAAAAAGAAAATGGAAATGCTGAAAGTATATGGAAATTTGAGGAGAAAATTGTTTGAATTACTCAATTGTCGTTTTCGACAATTGACAGAATTTGGTAAACAAATATGCTATGTATTTTTAAAAAGA
>NC_092225.1:99467731-99492731 GCF_036320965.1 Panulirus ornatus
TAAAATTTTTCGATTTTAATGAATTTTCCAATATCCACTTTAGCTGTGAGACCCTTTGAAGCTGTCAATGATAAAAAAAAAAAAAGTTTTACAAGCACATAAATGTTTACTTTTATCACTAATTACGTATGATTAAAGAGAAGATATTGATCCATATAAAGACACTTGACATCAGAGGAAAATAATACATATTCATACATGTCATTCGGATGGTATGTGATCAGTAATTAGTTATCATTTAACTGTGGTGTGGAATAACACGTTAATAATCATTTTACTGGTATGTAGTTGGTCATCATTGAACTAGGAAGGGAAGAGGCGGGGGGCGGGGGTTGTGTGTGTGTGTGTATGTGTGTGTGTGTGTGTGTGTGTGTGTTGTGTGTGTGTGTGTGTGTGTGTGTGTGAGCGCATACAAGATATGCAAGGTTAAGAGATGGGGTAACGAGTGTAAAACTTGCTCCACATAACACACACAGACACAGACACAGACACACACACACACACACACACACACACACACACACACACACACACACACACACACAGAAAATACCTGAACAGAACACAATAAAAATCTTAATTGATAATGACGTCATCATAATCCTGATGAAATTCCTCCTGTGCTGAACAGAGTGCAGATGCACTTGACCTCCTACTTGACAAGCTGTTCAAGATGTTGCTGGAAAAAGGTCAAGTGCCAAGGGTTTGGAAGAGGGCCCTAAAGGGTGGTGGGGGGGGGAAGGGGGAGGAGGGGGGGAGGGGAAAAGGGGGGTAAAGGGGGAAGGAGGGAGGAGGGGAGGAGGAAGGAGGGGAGGTTTGGGGGAGGGGAGGTGCTGAACAGTATTCTGGTTTTTTTGAGAGAGGGTCAAAACCCCCTTTTTGGGAAAGGAAATCTAAAAGGCAAAATGATGCCCCCTTGCAAAAGGGAAAAAGGGGGAAAAAGGGCATGAGTAAAGGGGACATTTAGACTTCAAAGAGAGGGAAATTTTCCCTTTAGAACCCAAAAAAGAAAGTTGGAAGGAAAATTGCTGGAAAACTGGATTGGGCCCGAAAAAGATATTTAGACCTTTAAAAGAGGGAGTTTTTGGGTTTTAGAACAAAAGAGAAAGTTGGAAGGACATTGCTGTATCTGGACTGCCAGAAAGAGACATTTAAAAACCCTTCCCAAAGAGAGGGAGTTTCGTTTTTTAAACAAAAGAAAAGTTTGGGAAAGGGCATTGCTGAAACGGAAATGCCAAAAAAACATTTGAAAAACGGTGACTTTTAGAAGCCCCTGGAGAAAATTTGTTCCTGAAAAAAGTTTTAAAAAAAAAAATAAAAAAATTGGGGGAGACCTTTCAATTTGGGCTGAAGTTATCGTAGAGGGAGGAGAACAAAAGGGGGCCTTTTTACAAAAACCCCCCTCTATAATGGGATGGCACCCCGTCCCCCGGGGTGCCGCAGGGTCCCCAAACTAGAACCCCTTGTTCTTCTTGATCCGCGTATACGTCTCACGAGAAGGATTGGACTCCTACGCCCTGAGTGTGGGGGTGGGAATGATGCCAAGGTCATGGGGAAAGACGAAAACAAAAAAAAAGGGAGGGGAGGAGGGGGAAAGGGAAAGGGGGGAAGGGGGGATCCTAGCAAGTGACACGGAGAGCTAGACAAACTAAACTCCAAAGTTGGTCTGATAAATGGGGTTGGTTTAAAGGGCCCAAAACCCCCCCGAGTGAATGGGAAAGTAATGAAAATGGGAAGACATTGGAAGGGAAAACCTCGTACGGGAAAATCTTTCCAAGGAAAAAAGCATTAAAGGGGGAAAAGAAAAGGGGAGAGAGAGAGAGAGGGGGAGGAGAGATAAAAGAGAGAAAGAGAGGGGAGAGAGAAGAGAGACTTTATTTTGGGGGCCGAAAAGCGTCCCTTTTACCCGTTAAGCCGACAGACGGTCCCACATTAGGGAAACAAAGAAGGGGAAGACTTTCCCCTTGGGGGGAATTTGGTTTAGAAACCCTTTTTTTCATCCCTGGGGGGTTTTGAATAAATACGTCTTCCCTCCAGTCTGTGTAACAACGCAACGCACTTCAAGGAGGCACGGCGGATCCAAGGGGCTCGGGGGGCAACGAAATGGAGAAAAGATGAGTTGCAGCGATAGGTCCCCTCTTGGAAGAGAGAGGAGTGAGGGGTGACTGGATCATAACTTTTATGTTTTTCCAAAACCCGTTCGATTTTCTTTTAAATTTAAAAACGAAAGACTTTTGGGGGATGCAACGACGGAAAGACCTTTAGCACGACGGTACACCTTTGGAACGCCGGTAAAATCCTTGAGCACGAAAGGGAAAGAAACCCCTTAGCCTCCCCGGTACGACCCTTGAGCACAAAGGGACAAACCCCTTTAGCACGACATTACGACCTTTGACCCCGACGGTACGACCCTTTTTAGCGCGACGGTGCCAACCCCTTTTACCACACCCTCAACACTACTTACGAAACCCCAGCGGGGCCGCTGACCTGACCTGACCCGGGGGCCCACCTTTTGTCAGCGATACATAACATGGGTATTTTATATTTTATGTTATGGGCGGGTGCGGGCGTTTATGTATATACATTTGAAATGTGGGGGGGTTTTTGGGGCCATTCTTTCGTTTTTTCCTTGCGTACCCCCCTTAAAAGGGGGAGCCCAGCCACAAAGTATAAATAAAAATTAAACTTAAAAACATCTAAACATGTTTGTTGGTCTTTGTGAAAATGTTTTTTAAACGTTTCTCAATCTCTCCTCCCCTTTTTCTTTGCCAACACCTACAGTCCGTCATTTTCACTACCGTTCTGCCACGGACTTATCCAACCTTTTTCCCAAATTTTTTCCCCTTAAAAGTCTTCCGTAAAAACCCTTCTCTCTCTTTTCTCTCTCTCTCTCCTTTCTCTCTCTCTCTCTCTCTTCCCCTTTTTCCCCAAATTTTTTCCTTTTTCCCCCCCTTCTTATAAACCCCTTTTCCTTTTCCCCCTTTTCCCCCTTCTTCTTCCCCCCCCCTCTCTCTCTCTCTTTCTTCAGAGCATATCTGTGGGGCGGGGGGGGGGGGGGGGGGGGGTTACAGGGGTTTAGGGGACTTTGGAGGTTTAGAGGTAGGGCGGGGGAGGGGGAGGGGGGGTTTTGGGGGGGGGGGTTTGGTAGGGGTTTGGGGGGGGGGGGGGGGGGGGGTTTCTGGCGAGTGAGACAACATGTAAACAGTGGCAAAAAATCTAATTTTGGGAAAGGGAAAACAGAGAAAGGGCCCTACTGGTGGCTAGCCCACGAAAGTCAACCCGGAAAAGGAGAAAAAAAAGGAAAAAAATTTAAGAGGTTCATGTCGAAAGTTAAAAGGGGGGGAGGGGGGAGGGGAAGTGACAGTGGGAGGGGGGGGGAGGGGGGGGGGGAGAAAGGGGGGGGGGGGGAGGGGGAGGGGGATTGGGCGTGCTACTGGGGGGGGGGATGTGGGGGGGGGGATTGGGCGGAGTTTGAGGGGATTGGGGAGTGGTATTAGGGGGAGGGATTGGGGAGGGGGAAAGGGGAGTGTTAGTGGTACTGGGGGGAGGGGGTGTTGGGGTGGGGGTAAAAGGGTTGGGGAAGGGGGGGAAAGGGGGGGGGTTGGAAAGGGGGGGTAGGGTTTATGGGAGGGGGGAAGGGGAGTGTTAGTGGTACTTAGGGGGTGGGGGAGTGGTTTGGGGGTTGGGGGGGGAAGGCCGGGGGTTCAGGGGGGAGTTGAAGACTGAGAGTTGGGAGTTGGGATTTTTGACAGGGGGGAAGGGGGGGTTGTAGTGCAGGGGGTGGGGGTTGGGGGCAGGGATTAGGGAGGAGGGGGGGAGGGGAGGAGGAAAGGGGTGCCCCAAAGAAAATGGGAGGGGTTTAATGAGAGATGCAGAAATGAGGCGACTGACGGGAAAAGAGAAGGTTGGGCAGGGCATTAAGGCAGAGGGTTTAGGGGGTTTAAAGTGCGAAGGTGAGGGGCGAAAATGAGGGTAAAAACGAAGGGTGAATGTGGGGGAAAAAACGTTGTGTGGGGAGGGTGAAGATGAGGGTATGAAAAATGATGGTAAGAGGCAAAAATGAGGGTGATATGTGAAAATGAGTGGGTGAGGTGTGAACATGAGGGATAAGGGGTGAAAATGAGGGTTGAATGATGAAAGAGCGAAACGGACAGAGAAAATGAAAGGATAAATGAGGAAGTAAAATGAAGAAAGGGAAAAAGGGGATGGAAAAAAAGGGGGGAAGATGATGTAGAAAGAGTAAAGGGAAGGAGAAGATAAGAGAAGAAGAAGAAGAAGAAAAGAAGAAAAAGAAGAAGAAAAAAGAAGGAAAGAAGAAAAGAAGAAAAGAAGAAGAAGAAAAAAAGAAGAAAGAAAAAGAAGAAGAAAAAAGGAAAAGAGAAAAAGAAAAAGAAGAAAAAAAGATAAAAAGAGGGGAAGAAGAAAAAGGAAAAAGAAGAAGAAAGAAGAAGAAGAAAAAGAAGAAAAAGAAAAAGAAGAAGAAGAAGAAGAAAAAAAAAACGAGAGATAAAAAAAGTCTAAGTTTTTGTAAACTCGACATTTTCTTTAAAGAAAACACTGCACACCCCCAACCCAGCAGCTCCCCGCTAAGCTGTAACACTGTAAATTGATAAAAAAAGCTGGAAAAGAACAAGATAACAAGAAAATTAAAACATAAGAAAGAGACAGACGACCATGTGTATGTATGGTCATTTACTTAGATGGACATTCACCTAGATGAACATTTACCTAGATGGGCATTTCCTGATGGGCTTTTTTCCAAATTGGGCATTTCCTGATGGCATTTACCTGGGGGAAGGGATTTTACCTAAGGACATTTGATTTTTAAAAATTTTTTTTGGCATTTCCTTTGGGGGAATTTTGGGCATTACCTTGTTTTTGGGCATTTACCAGTGGAACAATTTCCCCCTTTTAAGATGGGAAAAAAATTTTTACCTAGGGCTTTTAACCTTTTAGATGGCATTTACCAAAGGTTTTGGGCATTTACCTAGATGGGCATTTACATAAATGGACGTTTACTTAGAGTATATAAATGCTTAAATACATTGAATATATGTATACACATTCATTGTGAATACACACACTTTTAAACATATTTACACCACACACCCCACCCCAAAAGCAGACATTAAAGTGTATAATTTATACAACTTGTACACTACACTATACACGGGTGGGAAATTTCAAAGGAAGAACTGTGGGGATATGGAAGGAACTGAATGATGTTTCATAAGTGTGTTCACAGTGGAAGACACTGTAACACAAAATAACACCCAGTGAACGGATGGGAGGAGTACTTGAAAAAACACGAAAATGGGGAGATAAGAGATAAGAAGACAACAAAATGGCAATGGACCAGATTGGACTCATGGACCTGATAAATGTCAGTCCACATGTGATGGTGAAAGGTTTATATAGACCCGATCAATAGTCTGAAATGTTATCCGCACGTCGATGGAAGGAAGTATCGTTGCTAGGGGGGGTGAAAAAAAGCAATTGCCCCTCCCTTTTCGAAGGGAGACTTGGAAAGTTTCGAACCAAAGATGGGCTCCCCACCCAAAAGTGGGGCTGTAAAAAAACCCGAAAGAAAGATAATCAGAAAGGAAATAAATGCCTAAAAGCCTCGAAGGGGCCAAGTGGTCTGTTGCTACTTGAATTCCTTTTTATTTCCCCTTTTAAACAAAAAGAGAACAAGATTTGAGAAAAGGGGGATTTAAGGTACTAAAAAATGGGGTTTTATGAGAAAGTGTCATCATTTTCATAGACGATTCAAGGGAAAATGGAGAAAAAAATTTTAACCTCCTTACAAAGGAAAGTGGGCATAAAGGAATACCGGGTGGGAAAAAGGGGGACCCCTTCAACAGACAGAAAATTATCACCATAGTGGAATAACTGACGCTCGTCACATAGACTTTCTCTAACTTAGGGTTGGAATCACTAGTGGCGTGCTGATGGGCTCAGTCCTGGAACCACTTTTCTTCTTGATCAATACAAAAAAGCTTGCCCCAAAGGAAAATGAACCTTTTCCCGGAATTTGTGCGGATACCCACAAGGTCATGTTAGAAGCGGTGGGTGACGAACTGCATCAACAATGCAATGGGACCTAAACAAACTGTAAATGTGGTCTGACACACCGTTGGTGAAAATGAAAGTCAATAAATATAAGTGGGGGATGGGGGGCCAAAATTTTTTAAAGGCTGGCGTTTTTTTTGGGGGGGGGGGGGGGGGGGGGGGGGGGGGGGAGGGGGGAAACCCTTTTTTAAAAAACCCCAAAAAAAAATTTAAAAAGACCCCGAAAAAAAGGGAAAAAAAAAAAAAAGGAAAAAAGGGAGGGAGGAGGAAGGAAGGGCAGAAAGCATAATTATATGAATCACCTATAGTCCAGTCCCCCCATTTGGAAAGATAGTTAAGTAGACCATCAGTGTTTCGGTTATTGTTGATTTTGCTTTTAGGGACATGGATTTGGAAGCTGATCACGTTCTACACAAAAGGTAAATTTGAAAAACTTCCGTGTTAATTAAAGAGGAGAGGAGGGGAGGGGAAAAAAAGGGGTGATACAGAAGGTCTAGATGAAGATATCAAAAGCTGGGGGACAGACCTGGGAAAGGGAAATCGTACAAAGAGAGTTTAGGGGCCTTTAAAAGGGACGACATGAGAAGAGAGAGAGAGAAGGGTGAGGGGTGACTTGATCACATTTCCATTAGCTTAAAACAGGGGGGTGGGGTGAAACCGTGCTTCGAAAAAAGAAGATATATATTTTATGACATCAGAAGCCTTTTATACAGAGAACTTAATTAAAAATTTAAAAAGTTCCAAATGATCTAAGAAATTTTTTATTTTTGGGTATAAAAGTTTTTGAAGAGCAAGATGTGGAATTGTGTCCCAGCCACCACCCATGGTTTAAAGTGTTTTGTATAGGGGGAAGCTTTTTCCGGAATGGGGGCCCCCCACGAGGGGTAGCCCCCCCCCGGGAACCCCGTCCCCAGAAAAAGGGGGCCCCCCCAAGGGGTAAGAATTTCCCCCCCCCTTTTTAAAAGTCGAGAGGGGAAAGCCCCCCCCCAAAAATTTTAGAACTCCCCTCCCCTTCCCCAAGGAAAACAAAAAAAGATGGGGGCCCCCCGAGTGTAGAACAACCCCTCCCCGACAAGAAACAAGAGTTTGGGCCCCCCCCACCGGTGTAAACTCCCTCCTGAAACAGAACAAGGTTTGGGCCCCCCCCACGAGTTTTGAACCCCCCCCCGGGAAACAGCCCCCCAAAAGATGGGGCCCCCCCACGAGTGTAGAACCCCCTCCTCCCCGTACAAACAAGTTGGTAATTAGAATTTTCGTTATTCTAATCATCTTTAACAAGAAAAGGAAACTTACAACAGTAACCACACACACACCCACAACACACAACAACACACACAAAACACATTTAACTTTACCAACGATTTAATAAGGGTTTCAAACCCCCAGGTAAACTAACATTTTTTTAACATCTTTACGCTGGGGGTAAGGGCCGGAAAAAAAGAGGATATCCGGGTCCAATTAACATCTTTTTAACATCATTACGTACAGTAATGCCCTAGATCGATGAAGAATGTTCAAACTAAAATTTTTTTAACACATTTTACGGAAAATTTGACCTGGCCTGGGAAAAATTTGGAGTCAACAACTGGGGGAATTCGACATGTACACATATTTTAACACCAAGTTACTTCTGGGAAAGAGGGTTCGTAACCCCCCATAACCCCCCCCCATCAACCCCCCACCCTTGAAGTGGTGGTGGTGGGAAGGAGGGGGGGGAGAGGAGAAGGGGGAAGGGGGGGGGAAGGATTCCCATCTCTCTCCCCCACCAAGTGTGCTAACCCCCCCCTAGGGGGTTGGGAGGGGGGGTGTGGTGTGTTTTTGGGGGGTGTGTTTGTGTGGTGTGTGTGTGTGTGGGGTTGTTGTGTGTGTGTGAAAGAGAGAGAAGAGAGGAAAAGAAGGGGAGGGGGAGGAAAAGAGAGAGGGGAAGGGGAAGAAGGGGAGAGAAGAGAAGAGGGCTTTTCTCTGTGCAAACAATGAGAGACTCTGTAAACAAAAAGTGGATATGTAAACAAGCACTGACTGTGAAGAACAGTGACAATGTCAACAATAAAACAGTGCAAAAAAAAAGTCCTATGTAAAAAAAACGACGACAGTTTCAAACAAAGGGACTATAATCAACAAACGACGCCCAAAGCAAACAAGGGTATATGTAAACAAATGATGGGCGTGCAACAAAGGGGGGTATATCAAAACCCAAAGACACAATGCAAACAAAGGGACTTTATGTCAACAAACATTGACAGTGGAAACAAAGTGACTATGTAAATACATACATAAAACAAACAAACAATCATGTAAACAAGATGTGAGAATGTGCAAACAATATTTTTTTTCTTTCTCGCCCGGCCATTCTTTTTTTTTTCTTTCTTTTCATTCAAATTTCATTCAGGGGGTTTACTTGGGAGGTGAAATAAGGCGTGAGTAATCTCCCCGCCCCGCCCCGCCCCCCGGGGGCTGAGCCGGGGTGTGAGTGGGGGGGGGGGGGGGTGGATATATATAGAGAGTTCGAGTGGTATAGAGGGGGCGTGGTGATGGGGATGGGGAGGGGGAAGTACTGCTGCTCAAGTGTTTGGTGGAGAGAGAGAGAGAGAGAGAGAGAGAGAGAGAGAGAGAGAGAGAGAGAGAGAGAGAGAGAGAGAGAGAGAGAGGTGGGGGGGGGACGCGAAGCGAGCGTAAAATGGAATCTCTTGTGTGAACGTGTATATACAACAAGGTTTTGGGAAAATGTGAAATACACATTTACGATATGCGTGTGTGTGTGTGTGTGTGTGTGTGTGTGTGTGTTACATGTTCATACACGTATTTCTTCATTGGTTGTTCGCGAGGTTCCCGGGAGAAGATAAAGAAATAGCCTCACCCGTTCACACTCAGTCACAAGCTGTCATGTGTAATGCACCGAAACCACAGCTCCCTTTCCAAATCCAGGCCCCACAAAACTTTCATGGTTTACCCCAGACTGCTTCACATGCCCTGGTTCAAGTCCATTTGCAGCATGTCATCCCCTATATACCACATTGCTCCAATTCACTCTATCCCGTGCACACTTACACCCTCCTGCATATTCAGGCCCCGATCGCTCAAAATCTTTTTCACACCATCTTTCCACCTCCAATTTGGTCTCCTACTTCTCCTCGTTCCCTCCACCTCTGACACATATATATATCCTCTTGGTCAACCTCTCCTCACTCATCCTCTCCATACGACCAAACCATTTCAGCACACCCTCCTCCGCGCTCTCAACCACATTCCTCTCACATCACATCTCTCTCTCTCTCTCTCTCTCTCTCTCTCTCTCTCTCTCTCTCTCTCTCTCTCTCTCTCTCTCTCTCTCTCTTTCTCTCACCCTTATCATTTCTAACACGATCAATCCTCCTTTTATTATGAATTACTTTCAAGCAGTTCAACTTCAGCGCGTTCGCGTTCTCCGTGAGGGCAAAAAGATGGGCATTGTCATGATGTATAGTAAACACGACGGTGTTGTACACATGCGACGGTGTTGTACACATGCGACGGTGTGGTACACATGCGACGGTGTTGTACACATGCGACGGGTGTTGTACAATGCGACGGTGTTGTACAAGTGCGACGGGTGTTGTTACACATGCGACGGTGGTGTGTACACATGCGACGGTGTTGTACACATGCGACGGTGTTTGGTACACATTGCGACGGTGTTGTACACATGCGACGGTGTTGTACACATGCGACGGTGTTGTACACATGCGACGGGTGGTGTACACATGCGACGGTGTTGTTCACATGCGACGGGTTGAATGGACGGATGTTGTACACAATGCGACGGTGTTGTACACATGCGACGGTGTTGGTACACATGCGACGGTGTTGTACACATGCGACGGTGTTGTACACATGCGACGGTGTTGTACACATGCGACGGTGTTGTACACATGCGACGGTGTTGTACACATGCGACGGTGTTGTACACATGCGACGGTGTTGTACACATGCGACGGTGTTGTACACATGCGACGGTGTTGTACACATGCGACGGTGTTGTACACATGCGACGGTGTTGTACACATGCGACGGTGTTGTACACATGCGACGGTGTTGTACACATGCGACGGTGTTGTACACATGCGACGGTGTTGTACACATGCGACGGTGTTGGTACACATGCGACGGTGTTGTACACATGCGACGGTGTTGTACACATGCGACGGTGTTGTACACATGCGACGGTGTTGTACACATGCGACGGGGGGAAATAGTAACTCCACGTAACTCTTGCGTGCTGCATATAGCCACTGAGACGAAGAGGGGAGGGAGTGAGGGGTTTGCAAACCCCTCACTCCCTCCCCTCCTGTATTACTTTCCAAAATGTGGAGCAGAGGATGGAGAGGCACGAGATGGACTTACTCCTCTACAGCTCTCTCTCTCTCTCTCTCTCTCTCTCTCTCTCTCTCCCTCGTCTTATCATCACTTATCCCAGTTTCCTCCACTCTCCCTTCCTCACCACCCCTCTCCCTCACTCACTCTCCCTCTCTCACTCTCCCTTCATCGCCACGTGTCTGATCATTCAACCACATCTTCCCATTTTCTAACTTCCTCTTCTTCGTTTTTTATATCCTGGTTCTCGAATATATAACTACCCCCCCTCCCCCCACCCCTTCCCCCCCACTCTCTCTCTCTCTCTCTCTCTCTCTCTCTCTCTCTCTCTCTCTCTCTCTCTCTCTCTCTCTCTCTCTCTTTCTCTCTCTCTCTCTCTCTCTCTCTCCCCTTTTATCCCCTCCCTCTTCCCTCCTACCCCTTCTTTGTACCCTCCCTCACCACCACCCACGCCTCCCTGCACCCCCTTCCTTCCCTCCCTACTCCATCTACATAGAGGGAGGGAGGGGCGAACTGAGGGAGTCTAAGTGTGTAAGCCTATCTGACATTACGTTTTTCATAATGTTGTCAGCAATATTCAGCAGACTAGCGCTAGAGGGGTGTATATATATATATATATATATATATATATATATATATATATATATATATATATATATATATATATATATATATATATATATATATATATTCCCACGGGGAAAACGTGTTTTGGACAATCACATGTTTATACCAAATGGCGTCCTAGCTACGTCTCTTCGTTGTATATCAACTGACTGTTATATTTCTCTCTCTTGTGTCTCCCCTGATGATGTGATTATGACACGAAAGTGCACTTGGGAACTTATCGTGTTTCATTTTCCCCGTGGACTCATAGGAATATCTTGATCACGCGCAAAATTGTGATCCTTTCTAATATATATATATATATATATATATATATATATATATATATATATATATGAAACACGAAAGGCTAGTTAATAGTTCATCTGGGCCATTCGATTCCGTGGCTAGGTCATTATGGGACTGGCTGGCTAGGAGGCTGGCTAGGTCAAGGGCTAGGAGCTTAGAAGCGCTGCTATTGGCTGGGTCTTCTGGCTAGTTAAGGATAGGACAGGATGGTGAAGTGGCTAGTGGTGGCTAGCTTTGAGTGCCCTTCTGGGGGTGGCTAGGCCGCCTAGGAGGGTGGCTAGGCCTAGGGGGACTAGGTGCTAGGTGGAAGGTGGCTATGATGGGTCAACTATGTTAATCCTAATCAGATTATAACAAGCCACGTCGTCGATAAGAGAGATTAGCTCTTCATAATCTTTCCTCTCTCTCTCTCTCTCTCTCTCTCTCTCTCTCTCTCTCTCTCTCTCTCTCTCTCTCTGTCACACACACACACACACACACACACAAAGACATTTCCTCCCCATACACACGTAGAGCACAAATACGTAACACAAAGTCGTGACACAAATTTGTAACACAAATACGCAACACAAATACATAACACAAATACGCAACACAAATACATAACACAAATACATAACACAAATACATAACACAAATGCGCAACACAAAGTCGTAACACAAATACATAACACAAATACATAACACAAATGCGCAACACAAAGTCGTAACACAAATACGCACAACAAATACGTAACACAAATACGCAACGCCATTTCGTCGACTCTCTCACACGCAAAGAGGAGAAAAATCATTCTAAGATTTTGAAAATGACATTAAAGAAAAAAAAAAGAATAAATATTTTTAATTCACATCACACAATTACCCTCCTTATCCCATTACCCCCTTCCCCTCCACCTCCCCCCTTCCCCTTCCCCTTCCTAATGACCCTTTCTCGGCGTCTCCTGAACAACCAATCCCCCCCCCCCTCCTCACTCACCCCCCCACCATCCCTTTTCCCCCTAGAAAGGGGCAAGTTCCTTTCCACCCCATCCATCCCCTCTTCTTCCCCCTCCCCTCCCCTCACCCACCAGCCCCCCCTAGAAGGGGCAAGTTCCTTTCCACCTCACCCCCCTCCCCTCTCTTCTCCCCCCCTTTCCCCTCACCCCACCCCCCTCCCTCTCTTCTCCCCCCTTTCCCCTCACCCCACCCCAGCCCCTCCCTCTCTTCTCCCCCCCTTTCCCCTCACCTCCCCCTCCTGGGCCTATTTTAAAACTCTCAAGGCGACGTTGAAATGGCTCCAGCCGGGCTAATAGATGAGGCCCTATTTGGCAAACCCTGATAAGACTTAAATAGGCAGGCCCTATTCCAGAAGCCATGGCTCGCCTTATAGAGAAGGGACCATATCTAACAGTCCTGGGAGGCCTAATGGGCATGAGGCCTATTCCAAAAGCCTTCTCATAACCACATAAGCAGGCCTGGTACGCCAAATAGGCACGCCCTATTTAACAACCCTGAAACTCCTAATAGGCAGGCCCTATCTAACAGCCCCTGACACACTTAATAGGCACACCCTATCTAACAGCCCTGACACGCCTCATAGGTAGGCACTTCAACAACCATGAACCACCTAATAGGCACACCGTAACAACCCTGACACACTTAATAGGCACACCCTATTTAACAACCCTGGCACGCCTAATAGGCACACCCTATTTAACAACCCTGGCACGCCTAATAGGCACACCCTATTTAACAACCCTGGCACGCCTAATAGGCACACCCTATTTAACAACCCTGGGGCGCCTGTTACGACTTAAATTCAATTTAAAGTGCAACTAATGGGATGGTGACGGGGAGACGGCCCGGGGAAATGGACTTAAATGGAGCGGAGAGAAAACGTGATAAAGAGAGAGAGAGAGAGAGAGAGAGAGAGAGAGAGAGAGAGAGAGAGAGAGAGAGAGAGAGAGTGTGTTTGTGTGTGTGATAGAGTGAGAGAGATAACGATAGATAGATAGAGATAGATAGATAGATGGATTGAGAGAGAGAGAGAGAGAGAGAGAGAGAGAGAGAGAGAGAGAGAGAGAGAGAGAGAGAGTGCGTGTGTGTGTGTTTGTGCGTGTGATAGAGTGAGAGAGAACGATAGATAGATAGATAGATAGATAGATAGATAGACAGATAGATGGATTGAGAGAGAGAGAGAGAGAGAGAGAGAGAGAGAGAGAGAGAGAGAGAGAGAGAGAGAGAGAGAGAGAGTGTGTGTGTGTTTGTGTGTGTGATAGAGTGAGAGAGATAACGATAGATAGATAGAGATAGATAGATAGATGGATTGAGAGAGAGAGAAGAGAGAGAGGAGAGAGAGAGAGAGAGAGAGAGAGAGAGAGGTGCGTGTGTGTGTGTTTGTGCGTGTGATAGAGTGAGAGAGAGAACGATAGATAGATAGATATAGATAGATAGATAGATAGATAGACAGATAGATGGATTGAGAGAGAGAGAGAGAGAGAGAGAGAGAGAGAGAGAGAGAGAGAGAGAGAGAGAGAGAGTGGTGTGTGTGTGTGTGTGTGTTTGTGCGTGTGATAGAGTGAGAGAGAACGATAGATAGATAGATATAGATAGATAGATAGATATAGATAGACAGATAGATGGATTGAGAGAGAGAGAGAGAGACAGAGAGAGAGAGAGAGAGAGAGAGAGAGAGAGAGAGAGAGAGAGAGAGAGAGAGAGAAAGAAAGAGAAAGAGAGAGTGCGTGTGTATGTGTTTATGCGTGTGATAAAGTGAGAGAGAGAGAACGACAGATAGATATAGATAGATGGATAGATAGACAGACAGATAATTGAGAGAGAGAGAGAGAGAGATAACGTGTGTATATATGTGTATGTGTGTGTGTGTGTGTGTGTGTGTGTGTGTGTGTGTGTGTGTGTGTGGTGTGTGTGTTCCTAAGGCTATTCCAACTTCCTGGGAATGCCTGGAACAGATCCCGTCCGAGTGGGAGGCCGGAGGCCGGGACGCTCCACCGGATTCCGGCCACCTCCATTTTCCTCCGTAGGGGAGGGAGGGAGGAGCGAAAGGGAGGGAGGGAAGGAGGGAGGGACAGAGGGAGGGAGGGAGGGAGGGAGGGAGGGAGAGACGGAGGGAGGGAGGGAGGAGCGAGAGGGAGAGGAAGGAAGGAAGGAAGGAAAGAAGAAGAGAGTGAGAGAAGCAAGGTGAAAGAAGTATGAAAGTATGAGAGAAGGAAGGATGAAAGAAGGAAGCAAGATGAAAGAAGGACGCAAGATGAAAGAATCATGAATGAAGAAGAAAGAAGTATGAGGGAAGGAAGGAAGCTAGAGAGCTAGGAGGGAGAGGCGAAATAGGGAGAGAAGGAAGAAAGAAAGAAAGAAAGAAGGAAGGAAAGGAGAAAGACAGAGAGACAGACAGACAGAAAGAGAGACAGACAGACAGACAGACGTACAGATACACAGACAGACGTACAGATACACAGACAGACAGACAGACGTACAGATACCAACAGACAGACAGACAGACGTACAGATACACAGACAGGACAGACGTACAGATACACAGACAGACAGACAGACGTACAGATACACAGACAGACAGACGTACAGATACACAGACAGACAGACAGACGTACAGAAACACAGACAGAAGACAGACGTACAGTACACAGGCGGGAAGTACAGATACCAACAGACAGACACAGAAACAGGACAGACGCGTACAGATACACAGCAGACGGACAGACGTACAGATAACAGACAGACAGACAGACGTAAGATACAAGCCAGAAACAGATACAAGTACACAGACAGACAGACGTCCCAGAACACAGACAGACAGACAGACGTACCAGAAAACAGGGTACAGACAGACCAGACGTAACAGATACACAGACAGAACAGAGAAACAAAACAACAGACAGACAGACTAAAACAGACGGGTACAGATACACAGACAGACAGAGACGTACGAACACAGACAAACAGACGTACAGATACACAAGCAGAAGTACAGATACACAGACAACAGACGACGGGAGTACAAACCAGACAAGAACAGACAGAAGACGTACAGAAACAAAAACAGACAGACAGACGTACAGATCCCACAGAATACAGATTACAGAAACAGACAGACAGACGACAGAAACACAGGACAGACAGACAGACGTACAGAAACACGGACAGACAGACAGACGTACAGACAGACAGACAACAGAAGACACACACTCTAACATTACTTACTTAAACCCCCCCAATCGATCCCCCATTTCCCCCCCCCCCCCTTCTCCTCTAATTCAAACCCCACACCAAACCCAGAGACCTACCACAATAACACAAGTTAAAACCTCAAAACATTCATACCTAGACCGCCTCCCTCCTCCTCCAAACCCCCTCCTCCCCCAAAAGCTAAAATCTTTCTCTCTTCCCCTTCTTTCCCTCCCCCCCCTCCAGCTAAGATCTTTTTCCCTCTTTCTTCTCCTCAAATCACCCCAAAACAAAGCTAAGAATTCTCTCTCTCTTCTTCTCCTCTCTCCTCTCTCTCTCTTCTTCCTCCCCTTCTCTTCTCTTTTCTTTCTCCAACCAGCTCCCCCCCAAAACCCGCTTCAACCCCCCCCCAACCCACCCACCAAACAAAGCTAAATTTTTCCCTCCCCCCCTCCCCCACCCATCCCCCCTCCCCCCTTTTAACCACCACAGCCCCCGCACTTACAAAATTTAAAGAAGGAGAGGAAGAGAAAGAGAGAGAGAGAGAGAGAGAGAGAGGGAGAGAGAGAGAGAGAGAGAGAGAGAGAGAGAGAGAGAGAGAGATGAGAGATTGAGAGAGAGAGAGAGAGGAAGAAAAATGGCCGCTTGGTAAAAAATATTGTGGATTCTTGATTTCCTCGGCCAACGGGTCTGGAATTAAAAGATAATATTTATATTAGCTGTGATCCTTCAGCCCCCCCCCACCCCCCACCCGAGAAACTCTATCCCCCCCCCACACACAGGCCAAGCGATGCCGCGGGGGGGAGGGGGGGGGTTGGCGACCGTCCAACCTCAAAACCTCCATTTTTCTTGCTCTCTCTCTCTCTCTCTCTCTCTCTCTCTCTCTCTCTCTCTCTCTCTCTCTACTGTCTCTCTCTCTTTGGTCTGTCTGTCTGTCTCTGTCTGTCTCTCTCTCTCTTTGGTCTGTCTGTCTGTCTGTCTCTCTTCTCTCTCTCTCTCTCTCTCTCTCTCTCTCTCTCTCTCTCTCTCTCTCTCTCTCTCTCTCTCTTTTTCCTCTCTTCTTCCTCTTGTTCATCGCCCCCCCATCCCCCTTTCTACAATAAACTGGCTTTTATCTACTGTCCTCTTCTACCTTCTTCCCTATCATTTATCAAGTATTATTCATCTACCATTAACTATAAACCGACTTGTGCTCTGGTTATCTTATCTTCCTTTTACCTTTTCCATTTTCAATACAATTTTCATCCCACATTTAATGTATATTATCCCCTTTGCATGTTGTTTTCATTTTTTATACATTTATCCCCTTTCATTACTTTATCCCCCTATTTTTCAATATACATTTATCCCCCTTTATCAATATACATTTATCCCCTTTTCAATATATATATTGTGACGCAATAAATTTTCAAGCGTCACAAATATAAGCGTTTCACGTAACTTTCCCTCATACATTTTAAAAATATTTGACGCAATAGAATCAGGTCAAATTAGCGTCACGCCGTCACATTAAAACATATTCGAATGAAAAGAAATGTACGATACATTTCAAAATGAGATTATGTGATGGTATATATATATATATATATATATATATATATATATATATATATACCTTGAGCACGACGGTACGACCCTTGAGCACAACGGTACGACCCTTGAGCACGACGGTACGACCCTTGAGCACAAGGGTACGATCCCTTGAGCACGACGGTACGACCCTTGAGCACGACGGTACGACCCTTGAGCACAACGGTACGACCCTTGAGCACGACGGTACGATCCCTTGAGCACGACGGTACGACCCTTGAGCATGACGGTACGACCCTTGAGCAGGACGGTAGGACCCTTGAGCACGACGGTACGACCCGTGAACAGGACGGTAGGACCCTTGCGCATGACGGTACGACCCTTGAGCACGACGGTACGACCCTTGAGCACGACGGTACGACCCTTGAGCACGACGGTACGACCCTTGCGCATTACAGTCCATAACAATTTACCCCTTATCCTTATCATTCTTATCTTGTACCCATTTCCCCACCAACCAGAGGGAGGATGAACAGCAGGGTGAACTGTGGGGTACTGTCTACCCGCGCCGCGGATCGAACCAGGACCAATAAGTTATCAAGGTCTGCCACAATACCCACTACGCCGCGCTCACAAGGTAAAAAGGCACAAGCACAAATATCTGAAAGATATTCAGTTTCATAAGATATTCCATGGCTCGAATATCCGAATATTTGTTCAAGGTAAATCCATATCCGAAAAACGCACATTGGAACAATTTAACATATCGTTCAATCGTTCTGCATCGTCTTTTAAAAAAACTATTTTATTAACTCCCACAGAATTATAGACACCCCCTCTCCTCCTGCATCTCATTATCTATGTCTAATTCTATGCTTAGATTTCTAATTTCGCCTCAAAAAAGACACGGAGAAGAAAATAAATAGATAATACACATTTGGACGTTTATAATCTCGTCTAATGTTCACTCGGTCAACAATGGGGGTTCCCTGGTGTTTGACTAGCACCAACAAGCGATCATGGGATTAAAGTCTCTCTCTCTCTCTCTCTCTCTCTCTCTCTCTCTCTCTCTCTGTCTCTCTCTCTCTCTCTCTCTCTCTCTCTCTCTCTCTCTCTCTCAGACATGGCGTGAGCTAGCGTCAAAGTTATGGGCCCATTTGACCTGGGGCAAATCTATATTTCTAATCTATCAACTATAACATTCTATGACACCCCCTCCTCCCCCCCCCTCACCTCCCCCCCCCCCCCCTAAGCAAACACACCCGAGTGTGTCCCGATCTCCAACATATACTTTCAGTTGTGGGAAGGGGGGGGGGAGTGGGTTGTGGGGGAGGGGGAGTGGGTTGTGGGAAGGGAGAGCGGGGAAGGGGGAGAGGTTGGGGAAGGGAAGGGAGGAGGGGGAGAGGCTGGAGAAGGGAGGGAAGAGGAGGGGGAGAGGTTGGAGAAGGGAGGGAGGGGGAGGAGGGGGAGAGGTTGGGGAAGGGAAGGGAAGGGAGGGGGAGAGGTTGGAGAAGGGAGGGGGAGAGGTTGGAGAAGGGAGGGGAGGGCTGGTGTTGGTGTGTGGGGGGGGGGAGGAATGTGGGGGGGAAGGAAGGGAAGTAATATTTGCAAAAGTTTGACAGACATTCTTAGGGAAGGACTTTGGCAGAGGTTAGGTAACTGAGTATATATATGTGTGTAAGTGTATATATGTGTGTAAGTGTATATATGTGTAAGTGTGTGTGTGTGTGTGTGTGTGTGTGTGTGTATGTGTGTAAGTGTATATATATATGTGTGTGTGTGTGTGTGTGTGTGTGTGTGTGTGTGTGTGTATGTGTGTAAGTGTATATATGTGTGTAAGTGTATATATGTGTAAGTGTGTGTGTGTGTGTGTGTGTGTGTGTGTATGTGTGTAAGTGTATATATATATGTGTGTGTGTGTGTGTGTGTGTGTGTGTGTGTGTGTGTAAGTGTATATATGTGTGTGTGTGTATGTGTGTAAGTGTATATATATATGTGTGTGTGTGTGTGTGTGTGTAAGTGTATATATGTGTGTGTGTGTATGTGTGTAAGTGTATATATATATGTGTGTGTGTGTGTGTGTGTGTGTGTGTGTGTGTGTGTGTGTGTGTGTAAGTGTATATATGTGTGTGTGTGTATGTGTGTAAGTGTATATATATATATGTGTGTGTGTGTGTGTGTGTGTGTGTGTGTGTGTGTGTGTGTGTGTGTGTGTGTGTGTGTGTTCGTATATATCTATATCTTCAAGCCTCCCCCTAAGAATCAGAGCAATATATAGACGGCTATAAAACTATAGGATGATGCTGAACTATATATATATCCGAACTGACTATAAATATATGTGTGTCAAAATAGACAGGTCTATTTCATGTGTGCAAAGATGGCGAAATATATATTCATTCCCCCCAAATCGGCTATATATATATATGTAAGCATTTACGAACGAAACTATATTTCTAAACAGGATATAGATCTCTTTCTATATCACCCCCCCCCCTCCCCTCCTCCCTCTCCAGAGTCTTCTGGTGTATAGATGAATTTCTTGATAGAAATACTTCATAGATATTTTTTTTTTCGTAATTCATCGTAGAAAATGTATTGCGATGACCTCCTTTTACCCACGCCATGCAAACCCCCAGAGATCATCTCCCACGCCATGCAAAAACCCCAGAGATCACCTCCCACGCCATGCAACCCCCAGAGATCACCTCCCATGCTATGCACACCCCAGAGATCACCTCCCCCGCCATGCACACCCCCAGAGATCACCTCCCAGGCTATGTAACCCCCAGAGATCACCTCCCACGCCATGCAAACTCCAGAGATCATCTCCCACGCCATGCAAACCCCCAGAGATCATCTCCCACGCCATGCAAAACCCCCAGAGATCACCTCCCACACCATGCAAACTCCAGAGATCACCTCCCACGCCATGCACACCCCAGAGATCACCTCCCACACCATGCAACCCCCAGAAATCACCTCCCACGTCATGCAAACCCCCAGAGATCACCTCCCACGTCATGCAAACCCCCAGAGATCACCTCCCACGCCATGCAAACCCCCAGAGATCACCTCCCACGTCATGCAAACCCCCAGAGACCACCTCCCAAGCCATGCAAACCCCCAGATATCACCTGCCACGCCACGCAACCCCCAGAGATCACCTCCCATGCTATGCACACCCCAGAGATCACCTCCCACGCCATGCACACCCCAGAGATCACCTTCCACGCCATGCAACCCTCAGAAATCACCTCCCACGCCATGCAACCCCCAGAAATCACCTTTCACGCCATGCACACCCCACAGATCACCTCCCCCGCCATGCACACCCCCAGAGATCACCTCCCAGGCTATGCAACCCCCAGAGATCACCTCCCACGCCATGCAAACCCCCAGAGATCACCTCCCACGCCATGCACACCCCAGAGATCACCTCCCACGCCATGCACACCCCAGAGACCACCTCCCACGCCATGCAAACCCCCAGAGATCACCTCGCACGACATGCAAGCCCCCAGAGATCACCACCCACGCCATGCACACCCCAGAAATCACCTCCCACGCTATGGACACCCCAGAGATCACCTCCCACACCATGCAACCCCCAGAGATCACCTCCCACGCCATGCACACCCCAGAGATCACCTCCCACGCCATGGACACCCCAGAGATCACCTTCCACGCCATGCAAACCCCCAGAGATCACCCCCCACGCCATGCACACCCCAGAGATCACCTTCCACGCCATGCAAACCCCCAGAGATCACCCCCCACGCCATGCACACCCCAGAGATCACCTTCCACGGCATGCAAACCCCAAGAGATCACCTCCCACGCCATGCACACCCCAGAGATCACCTTCCACACCATGCAACCTCCAGATATCACCTCCCACACCATGCAAACCCCAGAGATCACCTCCCACGCCACGCAACCCCCAGAGATCACCTCCCACGCCATGCAATCCCAGAAATCACCTCCCACGCCATGCACACCCCCAGAGATCACCTCCCACGAAATGCACACCCCAGAGATCACCTCCCACGTCATGCAAACCCCCAGAGATCACCTCCCACGCCACGCAACCCCCAGAGATCACCTCCCACGCCATGCACACCCCAGAGATCACCTTCCACACCATGCAACCCCCAGATATCACCTCCCACGCCATGCAAACCCCAGAGATAACCTCCCACGCCACGCAACCCCCAGAGATCACCTCCAACGTCATGCACCTCCAGAGTTCGCCTCCCACACCACGTCCCCCAGAGTTCACCTCCCACGCCACATTCCCCCAGAGTTCACCTGCCACGCCACATTCCCCCAGAGTTCACCTGCCACGCCACTCACCCCCAGAGAAGCGTCTCGCGCCGAAATCAGAGGCACTGTTGATTGACTTGACCTAAGATAAACCCCTGAAACTTCATGATGCCTCCGTCCCCCCCCCCCCCAATTAAGGTCACGAAAGGTCACGTACCCGACAACCTGCGCCCACCTGAGGGAGGGAGGGGGGGGGGGGGTGGCGGGGGCGGGGGGGGGGGTAGAATCTAGGAATCACTTCTAACTCTGGTGTTAGGAGGAGGCAACCACACGGAGAAGGGTTACTGGAGGCGCTGCGAAATGAAAATGGGAAATGGCGAGAGACAGGGTGTGTGTGTGTGTGTGTGTGTGTGTGTGTGTGTGTGTGTGTGTGTGTGTGTGTGTGAGTGTGTGTGTGTGTGTGTGCGCGCGTCGAAGAGAGAGAGAGAGAGAGAGAGAGAGAGAGAGAGAGAGAGAGAGAGAGAGAGAGAGAGAGAGAGAGAGAGAGAGAGAGATGTGTGTGTCTGTGTGTGTGTGTGTGTGTGTTTGTGTGTGTGTGTGTGTGTGTGTGTGTGTGTGTGTGTGTGTGTGTGTGTGTGTGTGTGTGTCAGCCAAGGGAGGATTTAATCAAGCTCCTAAAAAAAAAACACACACCAAAGGTGTACATAATGACCCTATTTGTTGGAAAACATTACAAAAAAAAAGAAAAAAAAAACAAAAATAGGGCCAGTCATTAGGACGGTAATTGTGACGTCAGGCGAGAACCATCATTACCACCATGCCTGCGTCATACCTTCAAGGGGGGGGGAGGAAGGGGGGGGGGGACGAGGAGGAAGGGGTGAGGGTGAGGGGGGGTGTTGGCTGGTGGGAAGGGAGGAAAGGGAGGGAAGGGGTGGTAGGTGTGTGTGGTGGTTAGTCTCTCCCTTGAGGTAATTTGCCTCTAATGAGGGTAATTAAGAGCAATCATAAACACTCATTTCAGGAGATAAATAACATGACCTCTATGTATGTTGCCTACGAGGAGAGAGGGTTGAGGCCTGTCAGTTATCTGTCTATCTGTCTATCTATCTGTCTATCTATCTATCTCTCTGGCTGTCTAGTCATCTATCTATTTGTCCATCTGTCTATCTGTAAATCTTTCTATCTATACATTTAGTTATCAGACCATCTATCTATGCACCTGTCTATCTATCTATCTATCAAGCTATTCGACCATCTGTCCATCCATCTATTGAGTTGCCGATGGCCACACAGTAATCACGTGACGCAGCATCAGCTTGCCGAGTATTGTGTGGTCTGGCTAGTGGGTGGGGGGCACACAAGCAGCCAGCTCTCGGGAGCAGAAACCAAAGTAATACCTATAGAAGAGAGAAAGTGAACCAACATTGCGGCGTAGGGCAAGGGGGGGTCAAGTTTGCAAGTTAGCCTGGGACAGTTCATAAGGCGGACCGCTTTCGACTCAACTCTGTCCAGTAAGGACACAGAGATAGAACCACCTCAGATGTGAGAGCAATACCCCACACAAGGACGAATCAATCCCTTGTACAAACGGAGCAACTGTTCAGAAGAGAAGAAGTTCTGACATCTGAACAGGACTTCCAGTTTCTTACAAGCAGACTTAGCTATTCCTGTAACGTGGGGTTACCAAGATACAGTGGATGTTACAGCAATACCAAGTACGTACACTGAGTCAAGAGGTGGAATTACAGAACTGTAAGAGGAGAAGGGGAAAAAAGGGAGGAGTTTTCGATAGAGAGATGGGGAGAAAGAAACTGGGTCTTGGCGACAGCAAAACTTGACCGGATTTCGTCTACCCTAGTGAGATGTCTTGTCCAATCCTGAGTTTGTGTCAAGACGAGATGCAGATCCAGTGTGAGAAGAAGTAGCAGAATTGAAGGATGTGGATGCATGTGGTGCTGAGTCGTGAGCGTACGAATGCATTGGGTTATCTGTGGAGGAGAGAGAGAGAGAGAGATATTCCCACAATTACCCACCATTGTGGGAATATCTCTCATATTCCCACAATTACCCACCATGACTTCAAGATCCAATGTTTCTTAACGTCACCTCAGCCATACAGAAAACAACATCCCTTCAAGGCAGGAAAATTCAGAGGCTGAAACCACTGTGTGTGTGTGTGTGTGTGTGTGTGTGTGTGTGTGTGTGTGTGTGTGTGTGTGTGTGTGTGTGTGAAAGGGGCTTGGGAGTGTGTGTGTGTGTGTGTGTGTGTGTGTGAAAGGGGCTTGGGAGAGTGTGTGTGTGTGTGTGTGTGTGTGTGTGTGTGTGTGTGTGTGTGTGTGTGTGTGTGTGTGTGTGTGTGTGAGGGACTTGGGAGTGTGTGTGTTGAGTGGAACTTGGGTGTGTATGTGTGTGTGTGTGTGTGTGTGTGTGTGTGTGTGTGTGTGTGTGTGTGTGTGTTGTGTGTGTGTGTGTGTGTGAAAGGGGCTTGGGAGTGTGTGTGTGTGTGTGTGTGTGTGTGTGAAAGGGGCTTGGGAGAGAGAGTGTGTGTGGTGTGTGTGTGTGTGTGTGTGTGTGTGTGTGTGTGTGTGTGTGTGTGTGTGTGTGTGTGTGTGTGAGGGACTTGGGAGTGTGTGTGTGAGAGGGACTAGGGAGTGTGTGTGTGTGTGTGTGTGTGTGTGTGTGTGTGTGTGTGTGTGTGTGTGTGTGTGTGTGAAAGGGGCTTGGGAGTGTGTGTGTTGAGTGGAACTTGGGTGTGTATGTGTGTGTGTGTGTGTGTGTGTGTGTGTGTGTGTGTGTGTGTGTGTGAAAGGGGCTTGGGAGTGTGTGTGTGAGAGGGACTTGGGAGTGTGTGTGTGTGTGTGTGTGAGAGGGACTTGGGAGTGTGTGTGAGAGGGACTTGGAAGTGTGTGTGAGAGAGGGACTTGGGAGTGTGTGTGAGAGGGACTTGGGAGTGTGTGTGAGAGGGACTTGGGAGTGTGTGTGAGAGAGACTTGGTAGTGTGTGTGAGAGGGACTTCGGAGTGTGTGTGTGAGAGGGACTTGGAAGTGTGTGTGTGAGAGGGACTTGGGAGTGGACATGGTACTCCCTAACCCGTCGCCCAGAGTCCCACATTAGGAGGAGAGTTAAGGACACCAACTGTCTGCTGGCAGATATCAGACCAGCTGTCAAGTATATGGGTAAGGCAATATTCAGCCAGCTGTTCATCAGACCAGCTGTCAAGTATATGGATAAGGCAATATTCAGCCAGCTGTTCATCAGACCAGCTGTCAAGTATATGGGTAAGGAATATTCAGCCAGATGTTCATCAGACCAGCTGTCAAGTATATGGGTAAGGCAATATTCAGCCAGCTGTTCATCAGACCAGCTGTCAAGTATATGGGTAAGGCAATATTCAGCCAGCTGTTCATCAGACCAGCTGTCAAGTATATGGATAAGGCAATATTCAGCCAGCTGTTCATCAGACCAGCTGTCAAGTATATGGGTAAGGAATATTCAGCCAGATGTTCATCAGACCAGCTGTCAAGTATATGGGGTAAGGCAATATTCAGCCAGCTGTTCATCAGACCAGCTGTCAAGTATGTGGGTAAGGCAATATTCAGCCAGCTGTTCATCAGACCAGCTGTCAAGTATATGGGTAAGGCAATATTCAGCCAGCTGTTCATCAGACCAGCTGTCAAGT
>NC_092225.1:99497731-99517731 GCF_036320965.1 Panulirus ornatus
CAACCACAATAACGCAAACCACAACCAAGCCACACAACCACAACCCACAACCACAACCACAATAACGCAAACCACAACCAAGCCACACAACCACAACCACAAGTCACAACCACAACCACAATAACGCATACCACAACCAAGCCACACAACCACAGTTCCAAAGGCAAAAGCCGTTATTGTTGTAAGTAGAACAGTTGCAACAACCACAACCACAACCACAACCGTCCCCACCTGGCCATCGTCAAAACCACGACCATTACAACCGTAGACGAGAATGCCATCACAACCACACAACCCTGTGGGAGGGGAGAGGGGCAGAATACATGCGCCTGGCCTCGCCAACCACAACACTACCACAACCCCAAGAGAGTCGTACACATGAATGGCCAGAGGTCGTGCCTACCACCACCCCCCCCCAACTGCTCAAGGGGGAAGGGGGAAGGGGAAGTAAAGGGGAAGGGGGAAGAAGGGGAGGGGGGAGTAAAGGTGAAGGGGGAGGAGGGGGAAGGGGGGAGTAAAGGGGAAGGGGGAGGAGGGGGAAGGGGGGAGTAAAGGGGAAGGGGGAAGAAGGGGAGGGAAAGGGGAAGGGGGAGGAGGGGGAAGGGGGAGTAAAGGGGAAGGGGGAGGAGGGGAGTAAAGGGGAAGGGGGAAAAAGGGGAGGGGGGAGTAAAGGGGGGTGTGTGTGTCTCTCTTTCACCATCTACCATGCGCACTACATCCCCCTCCCCCCCCTTCCCATGCACACACACACACACACACACACACCCTCAAATGGACGCCACAGGCCAATCACATCGTCTGCCATAACCATAATTAACCTAACCCATTCCTCCTTAATTGCCATATCACTGTACAATATTCACAAGAACTCGTATATAGTATACACACACACACACACACACACACACACACATACTCTCTCTCTCTCTCTCTCTCTCTCTCTCTCTCTCTCTCTCTCTCACACACACACACACACACACACACACATACCAGCGGCGTCGGGAAGAAATGATAAAGTGATAAGAATATTCATATGACCACCCCCCCACCCAGCCCCCCACCCCCCACCTTAGGAGAAATGCTTAGAATACGTGATCACCCTCTCCCCCCCCCTCTCTCTCTCACCATGCGTAGCTATACAATCTAAGTGTGATCTATGGGCCGGAAATGGATTATATATAGAGAATATCTAGGTAGAAGCGTATAGAATATCCAGGTAGGAAATAGCTAAGTGCGCCCCCCCTTCCTCTTCTTCTTAACCCGCTACCCATTTTCTATTCACGACCCGAAATGGCACGTAATTACCACAGGATCAGATTGCCTTTTTTTTTTTTCTAGGGTAAATATATATACTAAACGGGGGGAGGGGGGGGGTGTTGTTAGGCCCTGGCCAAATGAGATATATGCCATAGTATGTGATATACTATGGGTGGGGGGAGGGGGTGTATATATGGATGGGGGGTTAGGGGGTAGGGTGGAGGAGGAGAGGTCCCAATTCCACACACACACACACACACACACACATACACATACACACATACCCACACACACACACACACACACACACACAAAGGGGAATTATCATGAGTTATTTCGAACTACGAACCAAGAAATAGTCTAAATAAATAATTACCTCCAGATTTGCATAGAGAATTACCTACACACACACACACACACACACACACACACACACACACACACACACACACACACACACACACACACACAACACAAACACACATGGGTGTTCCCTTTGCGTACACACACACACACACACACACACACACACACACACACACACACATACACATAGCTATGTATACATAATTACCCTCGGACCAATTTCTATACATGTGAGCCTTGGTGTCACCGAACACCTTTCTAATGGCTGCGCTACTTCCAGAAGCAGGGAAATGCAGACTCCATCGCAGCGAGAAGTTCTCTTGACGAGATTGTGATCCCAACAATACAGACAACCTCGCTAAAGGTGATTTTTTCATCCTCTGTGTCACTTCGAACAAACGGAGTCCGGTAACACCTATCTATCTATCTATATGTATGTATGTATGTATGTACGTATATGTATGTATGTATATATATGTATGTATGTATATATATATATATATATATATATATATATATATATATATATATATATATATATATATATATACATATATATATATATATATATATATATATATATATATATATATATATATATATATATATATATTCTTCTTTCACACACTTTACCAAACTTAGTCACCAGCTTCTGCAGTTTCTCACATGAATCAGCCACCAGCGCTGTATCATCAGCGAACAACAACTGACTCACTTCCCAGGCTCTCTCATCCCCAACAGACTTCATACTTGCCCCTCTTTCCAAAACTTCTTGCATTTACCTCCCTAACAACCCCATCCACAAACAAATTAAACAACCATGGAGACATCACACACCCCTGCCGCAAACCTACATTCACTGAGAACCAATCACTTTCCTCTCTTCCTACACGTACACATGCCTTACATCCTCGATGAAAACTTTTCACTGCTTCTAACAACTTGCCTCCCACACCATATATTCTTAATACCTTCCACAGAGCATCTCTATCAACTCTATCATATGCCTTCTCCAGATCCATAAATGCTACATACAAATCCATTTGCTTCTCTAAGTATTTCTCACATACATTCTTCAAAGCAAACACCTGATCCACACATCCTCTACCACTTCTGAAACCGCACTGCTCTTCCCCAATCTGATGCTCTGTACATGCCTTCACCCTCTCAATCAATACCCTCCCATATAATTTTCCAGGAATACTCAACAAACTTATACCTCTGTAATTTGAGCACTCACTCTTATCCCCTTTGCCTTTGTACAATGGCACTATGCACGCATTCCGCCAATCCGCAGGCACCTCGCCATGAATCATACATACATTAAATAACCTTACCAACCAGTCAATAATACAGTCACCCCCTTTCTTAAAGTTAAGAGTAAATGTGAATAAGAGCAAGGTTATTAGGTATAGTAGGGTTGAGGGTCAAGTCAATTGGGAGGTGAGTTTGAATGGAGAAAAACTGGAGGAAGTGAAGTGTTTTAGATATCTGGGAGTGGATCTGGCAGCGGATGGAACCATGGAAGCGGAAGTGAATCATAGGGTGGGGGAGGGGGCGAAAATCCTGGGAGCCTTGAAGAATGTGTGGAAGTCGAGAACATTATCTCGGAAAGCAAAAATGGCTATGTTTGAAGGAATAGTGGTTCCAACAATGTTGTATGGTTGCGAGGCGTGGGCTATGGATAGAGTAGTGCGCAGGAGGGTGGATGTGCTGGAAATGAGATGTTTGAGGACAATATGTGGTGTGAGGTGGTTTGATCGAGTAAGTAATGTAAGGGTAAGAGAGATGTGTGGAAATAAAAAGAGCGTGGTTGAGAGAGCAGAAGAGGGTGTTATGAAATGGTTTGGGCACATGGAGAGAATGAGTGAGGAAAGATTGACCAAGAGGATATATGAGTCGGAGGTGGAGGGAACGAGGAGAAGTGGGAGACCAAATTGGAGGTGGAAAGATGGAGTGAAAAAGATTTTGAGTGATCGGGGCCTGAACATGCAGGAGGGTGAAAGGCGTGCAAGGAATAGAGTGAGTTGGATCGATGTGGTATACCGGGGTAGACGTGCTATCAATGGATTGAATCAGGGCATGTGAAGCGTCTGGGGTAAAACATGGAAAGTTGTGTGGGGCCTGGATGTGGAAAGGGAGCTGTGGTTTCGGGCATTATTGCATGACAGCTAGAGACTGAGTGTGAACGAATGGCGCCTTTGTTGTCTTTTCCTAGCGCTACCTCTCATCTCATTTCCAACACATCCACCCTCCTCCGCACAACCCTAACTATAGCCCACGCTTGGTATATATATATATATATATATATATATATATATATATATATATATATATATATATATATATATATATATATATAGATAGATAGATAGATAGATATATAGATATAGATATATAGATACATCGCTTCCATGATGTAGTCTCATTATAACAAATACATATAAGAAGACGGAGCCACAATGAATCAGACCAAAAAATATTAAGAATGCAAAAAACAAAATAAAATAAACAATAAGAAGAAAGAAACAATAAGAACTTCGCCTCACTTATGGTCTTTCCTCACACAATGTTCCTCACACAGCCAAACCCCGGCTCACGGTGCATAATGAACGCAACGCGAACCCAGGGGCTGAACACGACCGTACGAGTATGGAGGTGAGGTGGGGTTGTAGTAGTTGTAGTAGTAGTAGTAGTAGCAGTTGTAGTAGTAGTAGTTGTTGTAGTTGTAGTAGTTGTAGTTTCAGTGGTAGTTGTAGTAGTAGCAGCAGTAGTAATAGCAGTAGTAGTTGTAGTAGCAGTAGTAGTTGTAGTAGCAGTAGTAGTAATAGTAGTAGTAATAGTAGTGGTAGTAGTAGTAGTAGTAGTAGTAGTAGTAGTAGTAGTAGTAGAAGTAGTAGTTGTAGTAGCAGTAGCAGTAGTAGTAGTAGTAGTTGTAGTAGCAGTAGTAGTAATAGTAGTAGTAATAGTAGTGGTAGTAGTAGTAGTAGTAGTAGTAGTAGTAGTAGTAGTAGTAGAAGTAGTAGTTGTAGTAGCAGTAGCAGTAGTAGTAGTAGTAGTAGTAGTAGTAGTAGTAGTAGTAGTTGTAGTAGCAGTAGTAGTAGTAGTAGTAGTAGTAGTAGTAGTAGTAGTAGTAGTAGCAGTGGTAGTAGTAGTAGTAGTAGTAGTAGTAGTAGTAGCAGTGGTAGTAGTAGTAGTAGTAGTAGTTGTAGTAGTAGTAGTAGTAGAAGTAGTAGTTGTAGTAGCAGTAGCAGTAGTAGTAGTAGTAGTAGTAGTAGTAGTAGTAGTTGTAGTAGCAGTAGTAGTAGTAGTAGTAGTAGTAGTAGTAGTAGTAGTAGTAGTAGTAGTAGTAGTAGCAGTGGTAGTAGTAGTAGTAGTAGTCGTTGTAGTAGTAGTAGTAGTAGAAGTAGTAGTTGTAGTAGCAGTAGTAGTAGTAGTAGTAGTAGTAGTAGTAGTAGTAGTAGTAGTAGTAGTAGTAGCAGTGGTAGTAGTAGTAGTAGTAGTAGTTGTAGTAATAGTAGTAGTTGTAGTAGCAGTAGTAGTAGTAGTAGTAGTAGTAGTAGTAGCAGTGGTAGTGGTAGTAGTTGTAGCGTGTTAATACACATGTTGTATGAAGGAGTGTTGTATAGTGTCACTCATGCAACGGAGGGGGGGAGGGGGGGATGATTAGTCATTCTAGTACTATATTCTCTATGATGGTAGACGGGGGGCGACGTGGACGACAGGTGTCGTAGAATGAATAGCTGGTTGTGCTGTATTTGATAAGTGTGGTCTAAAGGGTACTGTAGTGGTGGTGGTTGTATGGTGTGGCTGCCATACATAACTTGTATGGTTATGGGGAGAAGATAACTCCTTCTAGGATCTCTACAGAGGTTTGTAAGCCTTTGGTTCCCCCATATATCATCCCTGGGGATAGGGAAGAAATAATACTTCGCAAGTATTCCCTGCGTGTCGTAGAAGGCGACTAAAAGGGGAGGAAGCGGGGGGCTAGAAATCCTCCCCTCCATGTTTTTATCTTTCCAAAAGAAAGAACAGTGAAGGGGCCAAGTCCTCTGTTCTTAAAACTACCTCGCTACCGCGGGAAATGGCGAATATCATGAAAGAAAACGATATATATATATATATACATATATATATATATATATATATATATATATATATATATATATATATATATATATATATATATATTCCTATGAGTCCACGGGGAAAATGAAACACGAAAAATTCCAATATATATATATATATATATATATATATATATATATATACATATATATATACATATACACATACATATATATATGGATTGAACCAGGGCATGTGAAGCGTCTGGGGTAAACCATGGAAAGTTTTGTGGGGCCTGGATGTGGAAAGGAAGCTGTGGTTTCGGTGCATCATACATGACAGCTAAAGACTGAGTGTGAACGAATGTGGCCTTTGTTGTCTTCTCCTAGCGCTACCTCGCGTTCATGCGCATGCGGGGGGGAGGGGGGTGCCATTTCATGTGTGGCGGGGTGGCGGTGAGAATAGATGAAGGCAGCAAGTATGTATATGTACATGTGTATTTGTCTGTGTATGTATATGTATGTATACTTTGAAATGTATAGGTATGTATATGTGCTTGTGTGGGCGTTTATGTATATACAAATGTATGTGGGTGGGTTGGGCCATTCTTTCGTCTGTTTCCTTGCGCTACCTCGCTAACGCGGGAGACAGCAACCAAATTTTTCTTACGTAAATTTGTTGTATTTCTTCTATATGTATTGATCGCTATGGTTCTTGTATATTCTCTTCTATATTTCTTATCGCATGTCTCCCATACTCTTCATCCGCCAGCACTGCTTCTCTGAAATTTATCAATTATGTTCTGGTTCCTCTCTCATCCCCATTTTCTTCCTTACCTCTCTTCAAAATCAGTTATCATATACCATCAATTCACAATTATATTTCATCTCTTATATCCTATCTTCATCATATCCCCCCCCCCCTCTCCTTTTCATTTACTAGCTATACGTCCTTATATCTTTAATCATATATCATATATAAATCCTTTTTTATTTTCTAATCCTTTCGTTTTCTGTTTAAGATATCCCTCCATGTTTTTCCCATTTTCTATACGTTTACTAGTTTTGTTCTCGTTAAATACGAGCGTTTCTTTATCATCTGTCTCAGGGAGATGTCTCTTTATTTTTCTCTTTATTTCTTTCTTCCTTCTTTCGCGTCTTCTTCCTTCCTTCATTCATTCACATCATGAATTTTGGTATTTGATTTTATCTTATTCTTTTTTTTTACTATACTTCCTGCATTCGCGATCCTACTTCACAGAACATCCCTTTACTGGTCTAATCTTCGTTTTATCAAATTATCTTTTTTATTATTTCCCTCTTTATTTTCAATTTCGTCTGGGCGTATTTACAACACCCTTGCTCCCACCCCCCATTTTCTTTCGTTTGCTTTATTTTCGCTCTTTGATCATTTAGGAGTTTCACGCATTGCATCTGTCCTCCTCTGTCGCTCTGTCTAATCAAAGAGATGTCTCTCTCTCTCTCTCTCTCTCTCTCTCTCTCTCTCTCTCTCTCTCTCTCTCTCTCTCTCTCTGTGCGGTGAGCACCACGCGCTAACCCATATCTCAAGACAAAAATCTCATCCTAAGTACTCGTAGGTTAGGTAGGTAGGTAAGTAGTTAATTAGCTTGTTAGGTAGGTTGGTTGGTTGTTAGTAAATAGGTAGTTAGGTTAGGCAGTTAGGTTAGGTAAGTAGGAAAGCTGGTTGGTTGGGTGTTTGGCTGGCATATATATTCTCTCTCTCTCTCTCTCTCTCTCTCTCTCTCTCTCTCTCTCTCTCTCTCTCTCTCTCTCTCTCTCTCCTCTACACCCTCGCCTGCTTCTTCCCCTACGCGAGGGGAGAGAGAGAGAGAGAGAGAGAGAGAGAGAGAGAGAGAGAGAGAGAGAGAGAGAGAGAGAGAGAGAGAGAGAGAGGCACCACCACATCTCCCCCTCCCCCTTCCCTCTCTCTCTCTCTCTCCCTTTTGTTTCTCCATCGATTCTCCAGAGGGTGGAGAGGGAGACGAAAAACGAGGGAGGGAGAAGGGAGAGCTATCGCCTTCATCTCTTCACCTTCGTAATCTAGGGAGAGCCAGACGTCCCGGGAGGGAGGGAGGGAGGGAGGGAGGGAGGGAGGGAGGGAGGGAGGGAGGGAGGGAGGGAGGGAGGGAGAAATTAATTCATCTCTACGGAAAAAATATATATTCGTCCTAAGGGAGGAGAGGAAAAAAAGGGAGTAGGGAGAAACTTCCCCTTAAGTAAGGGGTTAAGGGAGGGAGGGAGGGAGAAAGGGAGGGACGGAGGGAGGGAGTGGGACTGGATTTATATAACCCCCTTTAAAAATAAAAGAAAGAAAGATTTTGAATATGAGAAAATATTCAGATGGTCTGAAAGGTAAACAAACATTGAGGGTGGGTTGTTTCAATGACCCCCCCCCACCCACCCCATTTTGACCCACCCCACCCCACCCCACCTCACCCTCTCCTTCCCTTAGAAATAAAGTGCGTACATTAAGGCAAATTCTAAGTCATAATAAAGAGATAAGCAAAGAATATGAATAATGAGTAACATTCTAAGTCATAATAAAGAGATAAGGCAAAGAATATGAATAAATGAGTAACATTTCGTTACAAAAAAACAATTTTTCTTCGTTAACGTTTTGTTATTAGATAATTACTTTTCGTCTGAAGCTTATAAAGGTTTTTTATAAGCTTTATATATATATATATATATATATATATATATATATAAGATAAATTATAACTGATAATCAAAAGAATAATAAAAAAAAGTTTGTTTTAGTGAGTGATAAGTGAATAAATAAGAAACTATAAAGAATAAGTGAAACTGAAAAATAGATATAGTTGTTCTTAAATATGTGATACATGAATAAAGTATTAGTGATAAATGATAACTGAGGAGTGATAACTGCTCGTACCACTAAATTATATTTACCATAACAGAACTCACAATAAAGGTCATCTTACCGACAAATGAGACCGAAAATGGATCTTATGAGACCTCGCCGAAGGGCTGCATACTGTTAGAAATGGGGGGGGGGGGGTAAATAATAACTGAACCGAAATAATTGATAAAGAACAATTTTCAAAGGAAAAGAAGAAAGGGGGGGGGGGAAGGTAGGGTAAGGGATGCGAAGCAAGAATTAAAAATAAATAAAGGACTCGTTGTCAATTCTGTTAACAAATGGGGTATAACGGAGGTATGATTCAATAAATGATAACGAAAAGATAACAAAATTAGTGTGTGTGTGTGTGTGTGTGTGTGTGTGTGTGTGTGTGTGTGTGTGTGTGTGTTTGTGTGTGTGTGTGTGTTTGTGTGTGTGTGTGTGTGTGTGTGTGTGTGTGTGTGTGTGTGTGTGTGTGTGTGTGGAAAGCTGGGGAGGGATAAGATAGAAGATATCTCATATTCTATATTAGTAAAGAAAATCGCAGAGAGAGAGAGAGAGAGAGAGAGAGAGAGAGAGAGAGAGAGAGAGAGAGAGAGAGAGAGAGAGAAGAGAGAGAGAGAGAGAGAGACGGGACACATAATAAGATGATTAATAAGACAGCAAATGAGGCGCTAATGAACGATTTCTTAATGACATTCAATTATGCCATGCAATTATGAAAAAAAAAAATTAATGGTATATGAACAGTTAAAGAAGGGAAGGTTAAAGATTATTATAACCATTAGCGGGTTAGCGTTCCTGACCATGATGCATTCACAGGGTCGCCCAAGGGGTCGAGCGTGGCATAGGTTCGAATCCTGGTTCCTAATAATCGGTCCACAGTCAACCAAGCTGTTCATCTATCCCTTAGGGTTGGTCGATGAAATGGGTAATTGAGTCACAGTGCGTGATGAAAGTGAGGCACGGAAGATGATGAGCGAGTTAAGAAAGTGAGTCACTGAAGATGATGAGCGAGTGATGAAAGTGAGGCGTGGCAAGAAAGTGAATCACTTGGGAAAGTGAAAACATATACAAAGAAAGCGAGTCATAGTATATGAGTCAGCGTAAAGAAAGTGAATCAGAGTATAGAGAGAGAGAGAGAGAGAGAGAGAGAGAGAGAGAGAGAGAGAGAGAGAGAGAGAGAGAGAGAGAGTAAATCTAAATGAAGAAAGTGAATGAGTGAAGAAAATGTGTCAAGAGTGATGAAGGTGATTGAAAATGAAAGAAGCGACTTTTAAGTGAATGAAGTGAAATCAGAGATAAGAGAGAGAGAGAGAGAGAGAGAGAGAGAGAGAGAGAGAGAGAGAGAGAGAGAGAGAGAGAGAGAGAGAGAGAGAGGCGAGTGAGAAAGAAACACCACAGTGATTCACAGTGAGAGAATATCCAATACGCTCCAGGGAAAGGAAACAGAAAGCCACTGAAATCGCTCTTGAGGAAACACAGAATAACCAGCTTCTTGAAGAAGAAAAAGATATCAATTAGAAACAAACAAAGAAAAGGATAAACGCATCGACTTTTCACTACACAACCAGCACACAAAAAAAAATTGTACGAAGAATTATGGACAGAATTTTGCCTCGAAGGCTCTATCATCTATTCTGGACGCTACCACACTCAAGCGGGAAACGGCGATCGCATTACCGGTAGAATTTTCTCCCCTCGAAGGCTCTGTCATCTATTCTGGACGCTACCATACTCAAGCGGTAAACGGCGATCGCATTATAAGCAGAATTTTCTCCCCTCGAAGACTGTCATCGATTCTGGACGCTACCACACTCAAGGGGAAACGGCGCTCGCATTACCGTAGAATATTCTCCCCTCGAAGACTCTTGTCATCTATTCTGGACGCTACCACACTCATGCGGGGAAACGGCGACCCTACACATCAAAAAAATGAAAAAAAAAAAAATCACGTAGAAATTCAATGGTTTCCACGCAGACGTTACGATGGTTAACCCCCCAACCTCCACCTTCCACCCCCACCTTCCACCCCTCCCTCCACCATCCACCCCACCTTCCACCATCAAAAACTGGTTTAAGAATCGCCGTTGCCTAAAACACTGGGGAGGCGGGCGGGCACCACACACCAACCCCTCCCATTCCCTCCCTCCCTCGCTGGCCGGCAAAGAGTGAACCTGTGCCATTTTTCCCGCCTGTCGTAAAATCGTATATATTTGACCAATAATGGAGCTCAATACGAAGCCTCACAAAGTTAACTTGTAATTAAAAGAGAGAAACACTTTTCTCCCCACATATAAAGGCGATTTTTTTTTTTCTATCAATATAATTTGCCAAACCAATGACCACGCAGTCCAAACCCCACCACACCACACCACACACACCCCCACCACCCTGATGATGCTGATGCTGGCAGAAAGAGACACCAGTGTGTTCGCTCGTTCGTTCGTTCGTTCGTTCGTCCCCACCTCCCCCCCCCGTCCCCCCTTTTGAAATAGAAAAAAAAGATCAAATTCTCCAAAAAAAAAACCCGAAGGCAACGTTATTTTTGTGGGTGTTGTGATGGCAAGATATGTACAAGGTAAATGTGAGGTATTGCTTAAGGGCTTATGGCAGTCATGGTACATGATAATAAAGTATATATATTATATCTTATTGGTGAAGGCTCTGATGGATCGATATACACATACATACATACATATATATATATATATATATATATATATATATATATATATATATATATATATATATATATATATATATATATACACACACACACACACACACACACACATATCATATACTAGACCGCCGTTTCTCGCGTCATCGAGGTAGCGCCACAGACGAAACAAACGAAGAATGGCCCATCCACTCATACACGCGTACATATACATAAGCGCCCGTACACTCACATATAAATACATATACATAACAACATATACATACATAGTCACATACCCATGTACATATTCATACTTACCTGCCTTCATCCATTCCCGGAGCTACCCTTTCTAAAATTCCTATTAGCAGTGGAAACATGTCTCTAGTTAGCTCAAGATCGTAATAAAGGTTAGGACTTCATAACTAGAGACAATACGCCATGTCTCAGTGGGGTCTCTACGAACGTACAGTCCATTCGTGTAGAACAGATGACGAATTCGTGTCTCATACATACATATATATCCCCCTCCGCCCTTCCGTCAATAGCAACGACTCAATTCGCAATACCGAGACTGTTACTAGATGTCTTCAAACCTTATTTATCTATTACTTTTACAGGGCGTGTTCCTTTAAGGCTAATGACGAAGAGGGGTTCCCTCCCACACGGTTAAACCTAACCCATGAGTTCTAATACAGAAGGCGAGGCTCTTTGACACAATCAACCTAGGCAGGACGGAACACCCACACCATTCGTGACCGGGGGGGGTTGTGTATACACACAGTCACGAAACGTCGGTGTGCGTGTACACTTGCTGGTATTCGGACCACAAAAAAAAAAAAAATAGAAAAAATATCATTCCTACATTCATTTCTTTTCCCTTTGAATGTCCAGATTGTTCGTGGAAGCTCGAAGTAGAGGAATTCAGTATATATATATATATATATATATATATATATATATATATATATATATATATATATATATATATATATATATATATATGTACATATATATATATATATATATATATATATATATATATATATATATATATATATATATATATATATATATATACATATGTCTCGCGTTAGCGAGGTAGCGCAAGGAAACAGACGAAAGAATGACCCAACCCACCCACATACACATATAGATACATACACGTCCACACACGCACATATACACACCTATACATTCCAACGTATACATACATATACATACACAGACATATACATATATATACACATGTACATATTCATACTTGCTGCCTTCATCCATTCCCGTCGCCACCCCGCCACACATGAAATGGCACCCCCGCGCAGGGTAACGCTATGAAAGGACAACAAAGACCACATTCGTTCACACTCAGGCCTCTAGCTGTCATGTATAATGCACCGAAACCACTATATATATATATATATATATATATATATATATATATTTTTTTTTTTTTTTTTTTTTTATACTTTGTCGCTGTCTCCCGCGTTTGCGAGGTAGCGCAAGGAAACAGACGAAAGAAATGGCCCAGCCCCCCCCGCATACACATGTACATACACACGTCCACACACGCAAATATACATACCTACACAGCTTTCCATGGTTTACCCCAGACGCTTCACATGCCTTGCTTCAATCCACTGACAGCACGTCAACCCCTGTATACCACATGACTCCAATTCACTCTATTTCTTGCCCTCCTTTCACCCTCCTGCATGTTCAGGCCCCGATCACACAAAATCTTTTTCACTCCATCTTTCCACCTCCAATTTGGTCTCCCTCTTCTCCTCGTTCCCTCCACCTCCGACACATATATCCTCTTGGTCAATCTCTCCTCACTCATTCTCTCCATGTGCCCAAACCATTTCAAAACACCCTCTTCTGCTCTCTCAACCACGCTCTTTTTATTTCCACACATCTCTCTTACCCTTACGTTACTTACTCGATCAAACCACCTCACACCACACATTGTCCTCAAACATCTCATTTCCAGCACATCCATCCTCCTGCGCACATCTCTATCCATAGCCCACGCCTCGCAACCATACAACATTGTTGGAACCACTATTCCCTCAAACATACCCATTTTTGCTTTCCGAGATAATGTTCTCGACTTCCACACATTTTTCAAGGCTCCCAAAATTTTCGCCCCCTCCCCCACCCTATGATCCACTTCCGCTTCCATGGTTCCATCCGCTGACAGATCCACTCCCAGATATCTAAAACACTTCACTTCCTCCAGTTTTTCTCCATTCAAACTCACCTCCCAATTGACTTGACCCTCACCCCTACTGTACCTAATAACCTTGCTCTTATTCACATTTACTCTCAACTTTCTTCTTCCACACACTTTACCAAACTCAGTCACCAGCTTCTGCAGTTTCTCACATGAATCAGCCACCAGCGCTGTATCATCAGCGAACAACAACTGACTCACTTCCCAAGCTCTCTCATCCCCAACAGACTTCATACTTGCCCCTCTTTCCAGGACTCTTGCATTTACCTCCCTTACAACCCCATCCATAAACAAATTAAACAACCATGGAGACATCACACACCCCTGCCGCAAACCTACATTCACTGAGAACCAATCACTTTCCTCTCTTCCTACACGTACACATGCCTTACATCCTCGATAAAAACTTTTCACTGCTTCTAACAACTTGCCTCCCACACCATATATTCTTAATACCTTCCACAGAGCATCTCTATCAACTCTATCATATGCCTTCTCCAGATCCATAAATGCTACATACAAATCCATTTGCTTTTCTAAGTATTTCTCACATACATTCTTCAAAGCAAACACCTGATCCACACATCCTCTACCACTTCTGAAACCGCACTGCTCTTCCCCAATCTGATGCTCTGTACATGCCTTCACCCTCTCAATCAATACCCTCCCATATAATTTACCAGGAATACTCAACAAACTTATACCTCTGTAATTTGAGCACTCACTCTTATCCCCTTTGCCTTTGTACAATGGCACTATGCACGCATTCCGCCAATCCTCAGGCACCTCACCTTGAGTCATACATACATTAAATAACCTTACCAACCAGTCAACAATACAGTCACCCCCTTTCTTAATAAATTCCACTGCAATACCATCCAAACCTGCTGCCTTGCCGGCTTTCATCTTCTGCAAAGCTTTTACTACCTCTTCTCTGTTTACCAAATCATTTTCCCTAACCCTCTCACTTTGCACACCACCTCGACCAAAACACCCTATATCTGCCACTCTGTCATCAGACACATTCAACAAACCTTCAAAATACTCATATATATATATATATATATATATATATATATATATATATATATATATATATATAGTCGTGGTGTCACCCAAGGACCTTTCTAAAAGCTTCTGAAGCCCATGTGCTGCGCTACTTCCAGTAACAGGGTAACGTAGACGCCTTTGGAGTGAAATGTTCTCATGACGAGATTGTATTCCAAGTGATAGAGCTTCGCAAGAGGTCGCGGTGTAACCTCGAGCAGAGGGAGTCCGGTAACACCTACGTATATATAATATATATATATGATACATACAATGTCCTGCAGGGGACGGATTCGAACCCTGCGCCACCAGTGTGATAGACTAAATCACAGACCACTTATCCACTCATACCCAACACTGGTGGCTGAGCGGTTGACCCTCTGATCTGTCACGCAAGTGGCGTACAGGGATTGGGAGGGGAAGGGTTCGAATCCCTCGTGTGGATGGACAGTTGAAGCTTCGAAATAGTCTCGACTTAACTTGTTGATGAACTCATTCCCTTCGCGCGTCTGCGTACGAAACTTCTGGTTTCACTTGAAGGCACGTTCATTCCATGTTTCAGTTTCATTCTGAGTGAAAAAAACTAGAGATTATTTTCTTTTTTTTGGGGGGGGGGGAGGAGTGAAGGGGGCCAGTTCCTTGAGCACGATGGTATGATCCTTGAGCACGACGGTACGACCCTTGAGCACGACGGTACGACCCTTGAGCACGACGGTTCGATCCTTGAGCACGACGGTTCGATCCTTGAGCACAACGGTACGATCCTTGAGTACGACGGTACGATCCTTGAGCACGATGGTAAGACCCTTGAGCACGACGGTACGATCCTTGAGCACGACGGTACGATCCTTGAGCACAACGGTACGATCCTTGAGCACGACGGTACGATCCTTGAGCACGACGGTTCGATCCTTGAGCACAACGGTACGATCCTTGAGCACGACGGTACGACCCTTGAGCACGACGGTACGATCCATGAGCACGACGGTTCGATCCTTGAGCTCGACAGTACGATCCTTTGAGCACGACGGTACGACCCTTGAGCACGACGGTACGATCCTTGAGCACGACGGTACGACCCTTGAGCACGACGGTACGACCCTTAAACTCAACGGTACGATAATAGAGCACGACGGTACGACCCTTGAGCACGACGGTACGACTCTTGAGCTCGACGGTACGATCCTTGAGCACGACGGTACGACCCTTGAGCACGACGGTACGATAATAGAGCACGACGGTACGACCCTTAAACTCAACGGTACGATAATAGAGCACGACGGTACGACCCTTGAGCACGACGGTACGACCCTTATTCACCTGGCCCTTAAGGGTACGGTACCGTCTTTGTACTCAAGAACTCGTACCGTCATGTCCCTCAAAGGGCACGTACCCTCGTGTTCACCAAGTTAAACCTCGATACAAGGGAGGTAAAAAAAAAAAATAAACCCAGGTTTACGCCTTCACACACACACACACACACACACACACACACACACACACACACACAACACACACCTTAGCATCTCCCTTCACTAAACCCATACCCTGGAGGTTCGAATCTCCTTAAGGCAATGATGGTAAAAGTCTTTGAGCTCATTATAACTTCTTAATAGTCATCATCTTCAATTTTTAATAGAAAGGCCTTTTCGCCGCTACTAATTTGCCCCTGAGTGATACGTAAAGCGAAATAGGAGTAATACTTTATGACACGTGTGAAGTACTGTGAAAAGATTATGCAATATACTGTATTATGGTGTATTGATGCTTATACAATACTTTATTCAACTTAGAATTAGGTGTATTTTGTTAACTGGTATCAAATTTACGATCCTGAAAGAGAGAGAAAATAGAATCATATACATCGACACAAAACCATACATTTTGTCGTACAGAGAGAATACACACCGAACCACGGCGATATACATCGATGTATATCAACCCTTCCAAATGTATAGTTCGATGCGTCAGACTACACAGCATATAAGAGCGATAATCACCCACCTTAATCAGGGATTTGGCTCTTAAGTGACCACAAGTACTATGTCGAACCGACCCACATTACAGTGTCACTGTCTGTCTGTCTGTATGATCGCCATGTGTGTGGTTACGACGGGAGAGAGAGAGAGAGAGAGAGAGAGAGAGAGAGAGAGAGAGAGAGAGAGAGAGAGAGAGAGAGAGAGAGAGAGAGAGTGTGTTACATTCATGTTGCCCCGTCTGTCCACCTAATATATATGAATCACGTCTTTATTTTCAGTCTATATATATGTACGTAAACACATACACAAACACACACACACACACACACACACACACACACACACACACACACACACACACACACATACACCAGCATAAGGAAATTATCCACTGCCTAACTATATACATTGCCTCACTATATACACATGAAGCTTTAGTGTACTATAACAATGCACGTGAGTTTGTCTGTGTATATAAACCTTCCATGATCTTGCCTTCAACTAAACCTATCAAGAAAATTACCTTCCGTTTTCAAAAACCTCATAAAGAAAAAAGAAATACACCAGCATATACATCAGGAAACCTAAACACTGGAAGCCACTGGGAATATGAACACAGAACAAGAACACCAGAAACACCAAAGACACACGAAGCGCTCATTTTGACCTCCCTCATCAAATTCGCTACAAAAACATCAAAAACCCAGAAACAACCTCACTACACAATTCTAATGAACTCAAAATGAAAAAACTCAAAAACATTAATTTTCTCAAAGCTTTCAAAACACCGACTCAGAATATTCACCTTCTGTCAGGTGCTCAAAACACGAATGAGTCTCATGTCTTTTCGAAAACAATGAGGAACTTAATTTCCAAGGATGAGGTTAACCTGAAATGAGGTTGTAACGAAGTGAGGTTGGTGTGTCATGACCCTCATTATGACGTGAGGGGTTGTTAGCAACGAATGAGGGGTGAGGTTGGTGTGTCATGACCCTCATTATGATGTGAGGGGTTGTTAGCAACGTATGAGGGGTGAGGAAGGGAGTGGGAAGGTGTGAGGTTTGGTGTTATGAGTTAAGACAGTCCATCTGTGTTGGTGTGACGATGGGGGAGGAGTGTGGGGAGGGGAGGAAGGAAAGGGGGTGGGGAAAAGAGGGGGTGGGGTGGAGACTGTGGGGAGAGGGGAGGAATGGGGGAGAAGATACTGTAGTTACGATGATTACCTTCGTAAGGTAAGGGGTGCATAAATCCCAAAATGCCTTGCTGTGGGTAGTCGTAAGTGGTTATAGCCTCTCTCTCTCTCTCTCTCTCTCTCTCTCTCTCTCTCTCTCTCTCTCTCCACACACACACACACTCACCCCTCCGTTATCAAAGCACTTATCACCCAGGGGGTGGGGGGAGAAGATGTCAACACGGTCATATGCATATTCTCATCTCCCCAGAGGGTCTCCCCCCGCCAACCTCCCTTGGGGGAAGAAGAAGAAGGAGGCGACGACCAGCCCCCCCCCACCCCGGACCTCTTCATTAGTTAAGCAATCGACCCGAAAATGATCCCTAAGTGACGTGATTACAAGGGTTATTTCACCCGTGCGAAACAGGGTGATTAATAGGTCTCTTATCACACCACCGCTGTGTTGACACAAGTGAGAACAGCAGGCGGTTTTAAAGGGATTTCTCTCTCATTTCTCTCTCTCTCTCTCTCTCTCTCTCTCTCTCTCTCTCTCTCTCTCTCTCTCTCTCTCTCTCTCTCTCGTGCACGACGGCACGAGCCTGAGGATAACGACAGGTACGACCCCCTTAGGCTCGACGGTACGACCCTCTTAGGCACTATGGGTACGACCCCCCTAGTCACGATGGTACGACCCCCTTAGGCTCGACGGTACGACCCTCTTAGGCACGACGGATACGACCCCACCTCCCTTTGAACACGACGGTACGACCCCTGGGCATAACGCCTTGGCCAAAAGGGTCGTGCGTGAGAAGTTAGAAATTTCTATAAGACTCTCCTCATAAGAAAAGATTTAGAATTTCGTAGGCCAAAAAAAAAAGAAAAAAGAAATAAATTCGTCTATGCAAGACACTTGGAGTAGCCACCTAACACGAATAAACAGTGCATAAGTGTGTGTGTGTGTGTGTGTGTGTGTTGAGAGGGACTTGGGAGCGTCTTCAAATCGTCCCTAACCACACGTCCCACAGCCGCCCTTTGACTCACAGTGGAAGAGAAAAGAGCAAAAGGTGGCTTGATCACACACCTTTCGAATATCTTCAGCAAGGACAGTGAACACTTCTCCTACAGATGGAGAAACAGGACATCGAGAGGCCACAACAAGGAACTAAACAAACAGTTGCGTGAGTTCGAATCTTGGACGTGGGTGGAAGCCGGAACCACACTCGACCTAGGTGTTCATCCTCCCGTCGGGGCTGGTTGATAAATGGGTACCTGGCTTAGGCTGGTGTGTGTGTGAGAGAGAGAGAGAGAGAGAGAGAGAGAGAGAGAGAGAGAGAGAGAGAGAGAGAGAGAGAGAAGAGGAACATGTAAACAGGACGAGGTGGGACCAGAGACAGCAGGTGACCTGAGACTTGTGTGTGTCGTTTTCTTCCTGTGTGTTGGGAAGTCTCTCATGTCTAACACAACCTGTGTGGCTCTGCTTAATTATTTCCTTCCCCACCTACAACCACAACACCTGGGCTCTCTCACTATATATATATATATATATATATATATATATATATATATATATATATATATATATATATATATTTTTTTTTTTTTTTTTTTTTCGTACATATTTGCCCTTTCCAGCGTTGGCGAGGCAGCGTCAGGAAAAGAGACCTGAGCCTTAGAGGGAATATCCTCACTTGGTCCCCTTCTCTCTTCCTTCTTTTGGAAAATCATAAACGGGAGGGGAGGATTTCCAGCCCCCCCCGCTCCTTCCCCTTTTAGTCGCCTTCTACGACACGCAGGGAATACGTGGGAAGTATTCTTTCTCCCCTATCCCCAGGGATAATATATATATATATATATATATATATATATATATATACATATAGTGTGTGTGATTCAAACCCCCCGTTTAATATGGCACATCTAGAGCGTGAAGGTGAACTGGATCAAATGGTGTTTGAAGACGCACTTGACTGCCAATTCCATCAGAGGTTTCCACTTTTTTTTTCTCTTCTTCTTTACCTTGATCTCCTTCGCCAAGTAAGACTTCAGCGTCGGGACTTTTGCCTTCGGCGCGGAGTTTGGCACGTAGTGTTCACCACCCCGGACGGACGGAGGCACAGACATGGGTAAGATTACGAGAGAGCCTTGGACAGACAGACAGACAGACATACATATACAGAAACAGAGAAAAACACAGAATAATGAGAGCGAGAGAGACACAGACAGATAGACAGATTGGGACGAAGCGACCGGGCGACGAAGAGACAGATGAAAAAAGAGAGAGACAGACGGAAAGACAAAAGAAACCAGGAACATATTATGACAGAAGCCTTA
>NC_092225.1:99527731-99577731 GCF_036320965.1 Panulirus ornatus
GAGAGAGAGAGAGAGAGAGAGAGAGAGAGAGAGAGAGAGAGAGAGAGAGAGAGAGAGAGAGAGGCTCTCTTACTCACACAGTAGCCGCCAGGTCCAGGGGCCACAAGTGATCATTTATGCGGCACAGAAATGATTACCTTTGCGTACGTTGGACATAAATGATTACCTTTGCGTACCTTGAGCATAAATGATTACATTTGCGTTCGTTGGTCATAAATGATTACCTTTGCGTGCGCTGGTCATAAATGATTACCTTTGCGTACGTTGGTCATAAATGATAGCCTTTGCGTACGTTGGACATAAATGATTACCTTTGCGTACGTTGGTCATAAATGATTACCTTTGCGTGCGCTGGTCATAAATGATTACCTTTGCGTACGTTGGTCATAAATGATCATCTCGGCGTACGTTGGTCATAAATGATTATCTTTGCGTACCTTGAGCATAAATGATTACCTTTGCCTACGTTGGTCATAAATGATTACCTTTGCATAAGTTGGTCATAAATGATTACTTTTGCGTAAGTTGGTCATAAATCATTACCTTTGCGTACTTGGTAATAAATTATTAACTATGCGTACGTTAGTCAAAAAATGATTACTTTTGCGTACGTTGGACATATATGATTACCTTTGCGTAGTTTGGTCATAAATAATTACCTTTGCGTACGTTGGACATATATGATTACCTTTGCGTACGTTGGTCATGATTACCTTTGCGTACGTTGAACATAAATGATTAACTTTGCGTACGTTGGTCATAAATGATTACCTTTGCGTACGTTGGTCATAAATGATTACCTCTGCGTACGTTGGTCATAAATGATTACCTTTGCGTACGTCGGTCATAAATGATTACCTTTGCGTACGTTGGACATATATGATTACCTTTGCGTACGTTGGTCATGATTACCTTTGCGTACGTTGAACATAAATGATTAACTTTGCGTACGTTGGTCATAAATGATTACCTTTGCGTACGTTGGTCATAAATGATTACCTCTGCGTACGTTGGTCATAAATGATTACCTATGCGTACGTTGGACATAAATGATTACCTTTGCGTACGTTGGTCATAAATGATTACCTTTGCGTACGTTGGTCATAAATGATTACCTTTGCGTACGTTGGACATAAATGATTACCTCTGCGTACGTTGGTCATAAATGATTACCTTTGCGTACGTTGGTCATAAATGATTACCTTTGCGTACGTTGGTCATGATTACCATTGCGTACGTTGGTCATAATTGATTACCTTTGCGTACGTTGGACATATATGATTACCTTTGCGTAGTTTGGTCATAAATAATTACCTTTGCGTACGTTGGACATATATGATTACCTTTGCGTACGTTGGTCATGATTACCTTTGCGTACGTTGAACATAAATGATTAACTTTGCGTACGTTGGTCATAAATGATTACCTTTGTGTACGTTGGTCATAAATGATTACCTTTGCGTACGTTGGACATAAATGATTACCTTTGCGTACGTTGGTCATAAATGATTACCTTTGCGTACGTCGGTCCGCTGGTTGCCAGATATGATAAGACGGGCTAACAAGCTGCTGCTGCTGCTGCCCTCCTACCCCCTCACCCCTCACCCCAGAGAGAGGGGAGAGGGGAGTGGTGCCCTTCCCCTCTCTCCCTCCCTCCTGGATCCCGGCAGACTAGGGTGAGGGTAGAGGGTAGAGGAGGAGGAGGAGGCCACCACCACCTCCTCTGCCCTCTCCCTCTCCCTCTCCCCACTCCGTCTCCCCTCTCCCTCTCCCCTCTCCCCGTCCGACGCAGCCGCTATTCAGCCGGGCACCTCGGCTTTAAGGAGCCGAACCTAAGATCAATACCCAGGCTGCTGCTGCTGCTGCTGTCGCTGCCTCTCACAGGAAAGAGATGACTTTAAACTGTATATAAAACATATAGCAGTGTTTATATACATAATATATACGTATATGAGTGTATATATACACATGTCTATGGATGTATGGTCTCTCTTGTCTGTGTCTGCTGGGAGATGATGAAGTATTTTACACCCACCCTCTCTTTCCCTTTCCCCCATCCCCTCCCATCTCTGCTTCTGTTGACAAATCTTCACCTCAACACCACTTCTATCTTACCCATCACCACCCATCACCACCATTCCCCATCACTGAAGACACGAGGTTCACCACCAGAAGAAGAGGTGAGGGTTCTCCACCCGTGTATGTGTGTGTGTGTGTGTTTTTAAAACCACACAGTCCAATTTCAAGTTTATTTTCACGTCTTGATTATGTTATTTCTTCCTCTTCCCCCCCCCCACCCCCTTCCTTCCCTCCCACCACCTCCTCCTCCTCCTCCTCTTCCACTTCCCTCCCCCCCATCCCATTCCCATTCCCATTCCATCCCGGGACACTGATGGCACAGGAATGGGCTGTCTCAAGCCCTTTTCCACAACTCTCTAAACCAACTACTGTTTCCCACCTCCTATTCAGTGTATTATATATATATATATATATATATATATATATATATATATATATATATATATATATATATATATATATATACTACTTGCCAACCATCCTATTCACTATGTTTAACTATATGTAATGTTAAATGGTGTTGCGTGTTTGGAGAGAGTACATCCCTGTGCTGGCAGGCTTTCTAACATTTCTAACCGTTCTACCAGCACGTCTAACACACTTTCTAACACTGCCCGCACGTTCTCTAACGCTCCTTTCACGTCCTCTAACACATAACCAGCATCCCAAACACTTATAAGTCCTCCAACACTTCTAAGGCCTTCTAACACTCTTAGTAGGTCTCTAACACCTCCCATGGGTCATCTAACACCTCCCACAGGTTCTCTAACACTTCCCACAGGTTCTCTAACACTTCCTAATACTATTCAAAGGTCCTCTAATACTTCACAGGTCTTTAACTCATCACACAAAACCTCTAACACTCCTCATAGGCCCCTAACACTTCTCAAAGACCTTCTAACACTCTTCATGGGTCTTCTAACACTCCTCACAGGTCTCCTAACACAAACGAAAGGTTCTCTAACGGTTCTAACGAGTCCTTTGGTATTTCTTCCCTCTGTCGTTGGCAGTTTTCTCTTCAAACCCTCCATCCTAATTCGAGTGTTGGCTTCCAGCCTTCCTAATACCATCTCCTTGTTACTTATAGTGCTTCCTTGTCCCTTATACATTCTCCTTGTCCCTTATACATTCTCCTTGTCCCTTATACATTCTCCTTGTCCCTTATACATTCTCCTTGTCCCTTATACATTCCACTTGTCCCTTATATTGACTGTTTCCTTCTTTCTTTTTTCTTTACGCTGTTTCTTAATCTTTATACTCTTTTCTTTTCCCTTATAATGTTTCTTTGTCACTTATACTGCTTCCTAATCCCTTATACTGTTTACTAAGATGCTTCCTTGTTCCCCAAGAGTGTTTGATTGTCCCTTAGTCTCTCTCCTAATCCCTAATACTGTTTTCTTGTCACTTATACTGTTCCCCTGTCCCTTATACTGTTTCCTAATCTCTTGTACAGTTTATTTTCCATGACTCTGTGTTTCCTTCTCCCTCATCCAGTTGCCTATTCCCTTATACTACTTCCTTATCTGTTACACATTTTTTCATTCACTATCATATTGTTTCTATGTGTATATGTTGCTTCAAAGGCTGTTCCCACGTCCCTTATACTACTTCCTAATACCTAATCCTCTGTCTTCGTCCCTCATACTGATTCCTAATACCTAATCCTTTGTATAAGTCCCTTATACTGTTTCCTAATTCCTAATCCTGTGTATAAGTCCCTTATACTGTTTCCTAATGCCTAATCCTGTGTATAAGTCCCTTATACTGTTTCCTAATACCTAATCCTGTGTATAAGTCCCTTATACTGTTTCCTAATACCTAATCCTTTGTATAAGTCCCTTATACTGTTTCCTAATACCTAATCCTCTGTCCTCGTCCCTTATACTGTTTCCTAATACCTAATACTGTGTATAAGTCCCTTATACTGTTTCCTAATACCTAATCCTTTGTATAAGTCCCTTATACTGTTTCCTAATACCTAATCCTTTGTATAAGTCCCTTATACTGTTTCCTAATACCTAATCCTGTGTATAAGTCCCTTATACTGTTTCCTAATACCTAATCCTTTGTATAAGTCCCTTATACTGTTTCCTAATACCTAATCCTCTGTCCTCGTCCCTTATACTGTTTCCTAATACCTAATACTGTGTATAAGTCCCTTATACTGTTTCCTAATACCTAATCCTTTGTATAAGTCCCTTATACTGTTTCCTAATACCTAATCCTTTGTATAAGTCCCTTATACTGTTTCCTAATACCTAATCCTGTGTATAAGTCCCTTATACTGATTCCTCATTTCTAATCCTGTTCCCAGGTCCCTTATACTGCTTCCTAATACTTGATCCTATGTCCTCGTCCTTGATATCGCTTCATACAAATGTTTTTTGATCTACGAAGATCAAATCCAATTACAGTCGAGTATCAGGGTAGGAAAAAAAAATATATAATCCTTAATAATCGAATCCAATTCAATAATCCCATTTATTTCAGATTTATTTATCCTTTATCTTTAACTCCTTGTTATCTTGCTATAATCAAGCTAACATTAATTATCATAACTATATTTTGAAGAGGCTGTTATCTTGTTATCATAATCATCTGTGAAACTTGAAGAAACGTCTTCAAGGAATTGTACATCAAAACTTGTTTCAATCACCCCCCCCCCGACCCCCGAACTTGTGAAGCTACAAAATTTGCCAATTACGAGACAAACTACAAGTTTGCCAATTACGAGACATAAACTACAAAATTTGCCAATTACGAGATATAAACTCCAATTTTGCCAATTACGAGACATAAACTACAAAATTTGCCAATTACGAGACATAAACTACAAATTTGCCAATTACGAGACATAAACTACAAATTTGCCAATTACGAGACATAAACTACAAAATTTGCCAATTACGAAGATTAAACTCCAAATTTGCCAATTACGAGACATAAACTACAAATTTGCCAATTACGAGACATAAACTACAAATTTGCCAATTACGAGACATAAACTACAAATTTGCCAATTACGAGACATAAACTACAAATTTGCCAATTACGAGACATAAACTACCAATTTGCCAATTACGCAAATAAACTCTAACTTTGCCAATGACGGGATCAAACTCCAAATTTGCCAATTACGAAAATAAACTGAATTTGCCAATTACGAGGAATTAAATTCCCAATTTCCCAATTACGGAAGATAAACCCTAAAACAAGTCGAAGTAATTTGGGGGTTAAGGGTGTGGGGCAAAAAGTGATGCATAGAAAATGGAGCGTGGTTCAATTACTGTATCTGAAGAACCAAGAGCCTTTTAATGGTTTGATTCTAATGGGTTTTAAAAACTATGGACCATTAAATGGCTAACATAACCCGATGATAAATGACCTTATAAACGAACCTCAGGGTTGCGTAATAACAAGGCTTCCTCATTTTCTTTCATATACATAAGAAAATCAAAGGAGGATACATTTATCTGATCAGAGAAAACGGGTGGGTGGGTGTTCCTGGATACATGACGAAGCTTGACTTGCGGTACATAGACGCAGTTATTAAGTAGATGAGATACACACACACACACACACACACGCGCGCGCGCGCGCGCGAGCGCGCACATGTGTGTGTGGAAGTCGAGAACATTATCTCGGAAAGCAAAAATGGGTATGTTTGAAGGAATAGTGGTTCCAACAATGTTGTATGGTTGCGAGGCGTGGGCTATGGATAGAGTTGTGCGCAGGAGGATGGATGTGCTGGAAATGAGATGTTTGAGGACAATGTGTGGTGTGAGGTGGTTTGATCGAGTAAGTAATGTAAGGGTAAGAGAGATGTGTGGAATAAAAAGAGCGTGGTTGAGAGAGCAGAAGAGGGTGTTTTGAAATGGTTTGGGCACATGGAGAGAATGAGTGAGGAAAGATTGACAAAGAGGATATATGTGTCAGAGGTGGAGGGAACAAAGAGAAGTGGGAGACCAAATTGAAGGTGGAAAGATGGAGAGAAAAAGATTTTGAGCGTTCGGGGCCTGAACATGCAGGAGGGTGAAAGGCGTGCAAGGAATAGAGCAAACTGGAACGATGTGGTATACCGTTGTCAACGTGCTGTCAATGGAATGAACCAGGGCATGTGAAGCGTCTGGGGTAAACCATGGAAAGATTTGTGGGGCCTGGATGTGGAAAGGAAGCTGTGGTTTCGGTGCATTATACATCACAGCTAGAGACTGAGTGTGAACGAATGTGGCCTTTGTTGTTTTTTCCTGGCGCTACCTCGCGAGCGTGATTTCATGTGGCGGGGTGGCGACGAGAATGAATAAAGGTAGCAAGTATGAATTTTGTATATGTGTATATATGTATATGTCTGTGTATGTATATACATAGGTATAAGTTGAAACGTATAAGTATGTATATGTGCATGTGTGGACGTGTATGTATACACATGTGTATATGAGTGGGTTGAGCCATTCTTTCGTCTGTTTCCTTGCGCTGCCTCGGTAATGCGGGAGACAGCGACAAAGTATAATAATAATCATATATATATATATATATATATATATATATTTATTTTATTTATTTATTATACTTTGTCGCTGTCTCCCGCGTTTGCGAGGTAGCGCAAGGAAACAGACGAAAGAAATGGCCCAACCCCCCCCCCCATACACATGTATATACATACGTCCACACACGCAAATATACATACCTACACAGCTTTCCATGGTTTACCCCAGACGCTTCACATGCCTTGATTCAATCCACTGACAGCACGTCAACCCCGGTATACCACATCGATCCAATTCACTCTATTCCTTGCCCTCCTTTCACCCTCCTGCATGTTCAGGCCCCGATCACACAAAATCTTTTTCACTCCATCTTTCCACCTCCAATTTGGTCTCCCTCTTCTCCTTGTTCCCTCCACCTCCGACACATATATCCTCTTGGTCAATCTTTCCTCACTCATCCTCTCCATGTGCCCAAACCACTTCAAAACACCCTCTTCTGCTCTCTCAACCACGCTCTTTTTATTTCCACACATCTCTCTTACCCTTACGTTACTCACTCGATCAAACCACCTCACACCACACATTGTCCTCAAACATCTCTTTTCCAGCACATCCATCCTCCTGCGCACAACTCTATCCATAGCCCACGCCTCGCAACCATACAACATTGTTGGAACCACTATTCCTTCAAACATACCCATTTTTGCTTTCCGAGATAATGTTCTCGACTTCCACACATTCTTCAAGGCTCCCAGGATTTTCGCCCCCTCCCCCACCCTATGATCCACTTCCGCTTCCATGGTTCCATCCGCTGCCAGATCCACTCCCAGATATCTAAAACACTTCACTTCCTCCAGTTTTTCTCCATTCAAACTCACCTCCCAATTGACTTGACCCTCAACCCTACTGTACCTAATAACCTTGCTCTTATTCACCTTTACTCTCAACTTTCTTCTTCCACACACTTTTCCAAACTCAGTCACCAGCTTCTGCAGTTTCTCACATGAATCAGCCACCAGCGCTGTATCATCAGCGAACAACAACTGACTCACTTCCCAAGCTCTCTCATCCCCAACAGACTTCATACTTGCCCCTCTTTCCAAAACTCTTGCATTTACCTCCCTAACAACCCCATCCATAAACAAATTAAACAACCATGGAGACATCACACACCCCTGCCGCAAACCTACATTCACTGAGAACCAATCACTTTCCTCTCTTCCTACACGTACACATGCCTTACATCCTCGATAAAAACTTTTCACTGCTTCTAACAACTTTCCTCCCACACCATATATTCTTAATACCTTCCACAGAGCATCTCTATCAACTCTATCATATGCCTTCTCCAGATCCATAAATGCTACATACAAATCCATTTGCTTTTCTAAGTATTTCTCACATACATTCTTCAAAGCAAACACCTGATCCACACATCCTCTACCACTTCTGAAACCACACTGCTCTTCCCCAATCTGATGCTCTGTACATGCCTTCACCCTCTCAATCAATACCCTCCCATATAATTTACCAGGAATACTCAACAAACTTATACCTCTGTAATTTGAGCACTCACTCTTATCCCCTTTGCCTTTGTACAATGGCACTATGCACGCATTCCGCCAATCCTCAGGCACCTCACCATGAGTCATACATACATTAAATAACCTTACCAACCAGTCAACAATACAGTCACCCCCTTTTTTAATAAATTCCACTGCAATACCATCCAAACCTGCTGCCTTGCCGGCTTTCATCTTCCGCAAAGCTTTCACTACCTCTTCTCTGTTTACCAAATCATTTTCCCTAACCCTCTCACTTTGCACACCACCTCGACCAAAACACCCTATATCTGCCACTCTATCATCAAACACATTCAACTAACCTTCAAAATACTCACTCCATCTCCTTCTCACATCACCACTACTTGTTATCACCTCCCCACATGCGCCCTTCACCGAAGTTCCCATTTGCTCCCTTGTCTTACGCACTTTATTTACCTCCTTCCAGAACATCTTTTTATTCTCCCTAAAATTTAATGATACTCTCTCACCCCAACTCTCATTTGCCCTTTTTTTCACCTCTTGCACCTTTCTCTTGACCTCCTGTCTCTTTCTTTTATACATCTCCCACTCAATTGCATTTTTTCCCTGCAAAAATCGTCCAAATGCCTCTCTCTTCTCTTTCACTACTACTCTAACTTCTTCATCCCACCACTCACTACCCTTTCTAATCAACCCACCTCCCACTCTTCTCATGCCACAAGCATCTTTTGCGCAATCCATCACTGATTCCTTAAATACATCCCATTCCTCCCCCACTCCCCTTACTTCCATTGTTCTCACCTTTTTCCATTCTGTACTCAGTCTCTCCTGGTACTTCCTCACACAGGTCTCCTTCTCAAGCTCACTTACTCTCACCACCCTCTTCACCCCAACATTCACTCTTCTTTTCTGAAAACCCATACAAATCTTCACCTTAGCCTCCACAAGATAATGATCAGACATCCCTCCAGTTGCACCTCTCAGCACATTAACATCCAAAAGTCTCTCTTTCGCACGCCTGTCAATTAACACGTAATCCAATAACGCTCTCTGGCCATCTCTCCTACTTACATAAGTATACTTATGTATATCTCGCTTTTTAAACCAGGTATTCCCAATCATCAGTCCTTTTTCAGCACATAAATCTACAAGCTCTTCACCATTTCCATTTACAACACTGAACACCCCATGTATACCAATTATTCCCTCAACTGCCACATTACTCACCTTTGCATTCAAATCACCCATCACTATGACCCGGTCTCGTGCATCAAAACCACTAACACACTCATTCAGCTGCTCCCAAAACACTTGCCTCTCTTGATCTTTCTTCTCATGCCCAGGTGCATATGCACCAATAATCACCCACCTCTCTCCATCAACTTTCAGTTTTACCCATATTAATCGAGAATTTACTTTCTTACATTCTATCACATACTCCCACAACTCCTGTTTCAGGAGTATTGCTACTCCTTCCCTTGCTCTTGTCCTCTCACTAACCCCTGACTTTACTCCCCAGACATTCCCAAACCACTCTTCCCCTTTGCCCTTGAGCTTCGTTTCACTTAGAGCCAAAACATCCAGGTTCCTTTCCTCAAACATACTACCTATCTCTCCTTTTTTCACATCTTGGTTACATCCACACACATTTAGGCACCCCACTCTGAGCCTTCGAGGAGGATGAGCACTCCCCGCGTGACTCCTTCTTCTGTTTCCCATCTTAGAAAGTTAATACAAGGAGGGGAGGATTTCTGGCCCCCCGCTCCCGTCCCCTCTAGTCGCTTTCTACGACACGCGAGGAATACGTGGGAAGTATTCTTTCACCCCTATCCCCAGGGATAATATACATATATATATACATATACACATACACACACATACACATACATACGCACATATACACACACACACACACATACATATATATACATATGAGAAATGTAAGAAACAATTTAGAAAACTGAAACTTCTAGCTTGAAATGAATGAAAAAAAGAATGTCACATAATGGTTAAATTGATGAGAACTGCCATTGACGTTTGTGTAAATAAATTATACATTTCCTTTTTTCCATAGCCAGAGGTTGATATATATATATATATATATATATATATATATATATATATATATATATATATATATATATATATATATATATATAGAGAGAGAGAGAGAGAGAGAGAGAGAGAGAGAGATAGATAGATAGATGGATAGATAATAGATAGATAGATATATATATGCGCATGACGGGGTATGTGTTATCACCAGCCGGTGGTAACAGAGATAAGAGCCTATGTAACGCTCTGTAACGCCTCAGTCAAGTTAGTAACGCGGGAGAGGGACTTTGGGGGAAACGCGTTACTGTAGTCCTGTCTAAGATTACAGGAAAATACAGTCGCTTTCTGTAATCTGGTTCATCAAGGATATGAGGTGAACTGGATATCACAATGAGTGAACATGACTATCGGGGAAAATGGTCATAATAGGTGAATACGAGCAACTGAAAGTGAACACAACGAGATGAAAATGACCGGCAATGATCATGGAGGGTGAAAGTGACAGAGGGGAGAATGATACTGACGAGAGAAAATGACTGGCGAGAAATAATTCCTCAGGTGAAAATGACAGGCTAAAAATGATCATGACAGGTGAAAATGAGTGACTGGAAATGATCACTCAGAGAGAGAGAGAGAGAGAGAGAGAGAGAGAGAGAGAGAGAGAGAGAGAGAGAGAGAGAGAGAATATTCGATCACAATTAATCCGAACTTCTGAAAATCCAACGGTGTACGCGCTTGCGCGCTTGCGTGTGTGTGTGTGTGTGTGTGTGTGTGTGTGTGTGTGTGTCTCGTCTGGATCCTATATAACATTCTTCATTGATTATCAAAAAAAAAAGAAAACAATCTCGAGACAATTTATTATCATTATATCTCTTTTTTAATAGTTTTCTCTCTTTAATCACTCCTTTTATCACTATCTCTCTTTTTTTAATCACTATCTCTTTTTTAATCACTATATCTTTTTTTTAATAACTATCTCTTTCTTTAATCACTATCTCTTTTTTAATCACTATCTCTTTCTTTAATCACTATCTCTTTCTTTAATCACAATCTCTTTTTTAATCATTATCTCTCATTTCTTAATCACTATCTCTTTTTTTTATCACTATCTCTTTCTTTGATCACTATCTCTTTTTTAATCACTATCTCTTTCTTTAATCAATATCTTTTTTATCTCTATCTCTTTCTTTAATCACTATCTCTTTTTAATCACTATCTCTTTCTTTAATCACTATCTCTTTTTTAATCACTATCTCTTTCTTTAATCACTATCTCTTTCTTTAATCACTCTTTTTAATCACTATCTCTTTCTTTAATCACTATCTCTTTCTTTAATCACTATCTCTTTTTTAATCACTATCTCTTTCTTTAATCACTATCTCTTTCTTTAATCACTCTCTTTTTAATCACTATCTCTTTCTTTAATCACTATCTCTTTCTTTAATCACTATCTCTTTTTAATCACGATCTCTTTCTTTAATCACTATCTCTTTCTTTAATCAATATCTTTTTTATCTCTATCTCTTTCTTTAATCACTATCTCCTTTTTAATCACTATCTCTTTCTTTAATCACTATCTCTTTCTTTAATCACTATCTATTTTTTAATCACTATCTCTTTCTTTAATCACTATCTCCTTTTTAATCACTATCTCTTTCTTTAATCACTATCTATTTTTTAATCACTATCTCTTTTTTAATCACTATCTCTTTTTTAATCACTAATCTCTTTTTTAATCACTAATCTCTTTTTTAATCACTAATCTCTTTTTTAATCACTATCTCTTTCTTTAATCACTATCTCTTTTTTAATCACTATCTCTTTCTTTAATCACTATCTCTTTTTTAATCACCATCTCTCATTTTTAGTCATTATCTCTTTTTCTTCTCACACTCTCTCTTTCTTTAATCGCTATCTCTCATTTTTAATCATTATCTCCTTTTCTTCTCACACACTCTCCATCTCAACTTTGAAGACGAGGGAAAATGATCGTCATATTCAGGGCGGCAAAGGTGCTGAAAAAAAGAGAGGTCGCTTTACCTGCTAATTGGGAACACCTGGGGAGGGAGGGAGGTTTGCGGAGGAGGAGCCACTCGCTGGTCGGGGTTTGACATGTGAGGGTGGCTGGTGAGGTGAGGTGAGGTGAGGTGTGTCGCCTTGTGTGCTGGACACCGGAATTTGACTTCAAAGGCCGACCTGGGGAGCGGGGGAGCCGGATACGCTCAGCCAATGTAGGACAAATGGCCCCCGCTTAGACTTGTACGATTGGGCAATGGCCTTTACATTTTTGAAGGTTCTCGGAGCCATTGGGTTCGATAAATGGCCCTCCTTTGACTTGTAGGATTGGGCAATGGCCTTTACTCTTTTGAAGGTTCTTGAAGCCATTGGGTTCGATAAATGGCCCCCAGACATTGGGCAATGGCCTTTACTCTTTTGAAGGTTCTTGAAGCCATTGGGTTCGATAAATGGTCCCCAGACTTTAGGCAATGGCCTTTACTCTTTTGAAGGTTCTTGAAGCCATTGGGTTCGATAAATGGCCCCCAGACATTGGGCAATGGCCTTTACTTTTTTGAAGGTCCTTGAAGCCATTGGGTTCGATAAATAGCCCCCAGACATTGAGCAATGGCCTTTACTTTTTGAAGGTCCTTGAAGCCACTGGGTTTGATAAATGGCCCCCAGACTTGTAGGATTGGGCAATGGCCTTTACTTTTTTGAAGGTCCTTGAAGCCATTGGGTTCGATAAATGGCCCCATAGACTTGTAGGATGACATTGGGCAATGGCCTCTTCTTTTTTTAAGGTCCTTGAAGCCATTGGGTTCGATAAATGGCCTCTTAGACTTGTAGGGTGACATTGGGCAATGGCCTTTACATTTTTAAGGTCCTTGACGCCATTGGGTTAGATAAATGGCCCCCAGACATTGGGTAATAGCCTTTACTTTTTGAAGGTCCTTGAAGCCATTGGGTTCGATAAATGGCCCCCAGACAGTGGGCAATGGCCTTTACTTTTTGAAGGTCCTTGAAGCCATTGGGTTCGATAAATGGCCCCCAGACTTTGGGCAATGGCCTTTACTTTTTTGAAGGTCCTTGAAGCCATTGGGTTCGATAAATGGCCCCCAGACTTTGGGCAATGGCCTTTACTTTTTGAAGGTCCTTGAAGCCACTGGGTTCGACAAATGGCGCCCATAGACTTGTAGGATGAAATTGGACAATGATCTTTACTTTTTTAAGGTCCTTGAAGCCATTGGGTTCGATAAATGGCCCCCATAGACTTGTAGGATGAAATTGGACAATGATCTTTACTTTTTTAAGGTCCTTGAAGCCATTGGGTTCGATAAATGGCCCCCATAGACTTGTAGGATGAAATTGGACAATGGCCTCTTCATTTTTCTTGAGGTTCTTGACGCTATTGGGTTCGCCAGATGCAATGAGTTGTAGGTTGGAACTGGACACCTAATAGCCTCTCTTTTTCATATTCTCTTGACGCCCTTTTGGATTCGCCAAAGTCGGTGAGTGGTAGGGTGACATTGGAAAATGGCCTTCCGCCCCCACACCTCCCCTTTTTTTTTTGTTTGGACATTCTTGGAGGTTGTGGTGAACACCAGTGGATTTAGACCGGGTCTGGCCGACACAAGTATCTTGGATTGCTCGTTACGGAGGTGGAGGGTTGTTGGGGGGTTGTGGAGGGTTGTTATAGGGAGGGGGGCAGCGGAGGCCATGTTGATCCTACGGCACTGGCTAACAACCCGTGTTGTTGTTGTTGTTGTTGTTGGTGGAGATGAGGTTGTAGGCGACGATGATGAAGTTGTTGTTGTTGTTGTTGTGGCTGAGGCTCTGCTTGTTATGAGTGACGGGGTTGTAGTGGAGGTCTCATTCGACGAGGGTTGTGGTGCCTCTTCCAGTCTGTTGGTTTCAATAATGGTGGCTGATGTTGTGGTTGTGGAGATAGGTTGTTGTTGTTGTTGTTGTTGTTGTATTTTCTACTGTTCATTGTCTGGTTGTAGTTGTAGTTGTGGTTGTAGCTGTATTTGTTGTGGTTACAGTTGTAGCTGTCGCTGTCGCTGTCGTCCTTGCTTGCGTGTTGTACAGGCCAGTGAGAGAGAGAGAGAGAGAGAGAGAGAGAGAGAGAGAGAGAGAGAGAGAGAGAGAGAGAGAGAGAGAGAGAGAGAGAGAGAGAGAGACTCCAAACTTCTACCTTAAGACACCAAGGAGAAAGGGGGGGTTAGGGGGGTAGGAGAAGGAGAGCGTCTCAGGTGTTAAAGTGTAAACAAACCAACCGTTGCCATGACGACCCCAGTACCCCTCTACCACACCCCCTTCTTCCCCTCCTCCTCCCCTTACTCCTCCTCCTCCCCCTTCCTCCAGTCTGTCCCCCCCCCCCCCCATCCCAGCACCGGCCAAACTCACAATGTGGGGAATGATACATTATCATACGTCTTGGGTTATCTATAAGACCGTATATATATATATATATATATATATGATTATATATACGCCGACAGGTACGGTAATGCTTGAGGGCACACACACACACACACACACACACATATATATATATATATATATATGTATATATATATATATATATAGATAGATAGATAGATAGATAGATAGATAGATATAGATAGATAGATAGATAGATAGATAGGTAGATAGACAGATCGATAGATAGATATAGATATATATCCACGATGGCAAAATGTGTTTTATATAAGCTTAAGTCTTTGAGCACGACGGTACGATCCTTAAGGACAGAAGTGGGATCCTTCGACACACGTCTGCACGGCCCTTGGGTACGAGGGCCCAAAATAAATTGACCTGGTCAAAAAGAGGCCAGACCCTCGTACTTCATAAGGTCATATTGTCGTGCCCAAGAGTCGTACCGTCGTGTATCGAGGATCGTACCGTCGTGGACAGGAATCGTACCGTCGTGGACAGGAATCGTACCGTCGTGGACATGAATCGTACATTCGTGGGGGGAAAAATATCGTACCGTCGTGGGGAGGGATATATCGTCGGGCTTCATGGGTCACCACTAACATCAAAATCAAATGCTCAGAAATGCCCAACCTAGCCTCAAGAACACAGCGTCCACATAAGCCTTCATCCAAGAAACCAGACTGACATTCATGTCCATTTCTCTCCCCTTTATAATGACTCCACAAGCGTATGTAAACACAAGACAACAAGGACGAAGAGGAGGAAACCTCAATCATACTTGTCCAAAACAACCAAACAACCACACCATTTCCCAGTAGAATTATAAAAAAGCTAAGAGGAAATGCCAGCAGGCTAGATATACATTCTATAATATCAAAACTTCACAGTGCAAAGTCCTAAGTCATCAACATCTCTGTACACCTTCCTACTTCACATGCCTCCAGCCCTCCCCACATACACTCCCCCCAACGGCAGGAGCTGGACAGGGTGCCCAACGCCTATCTCTGCGAAGATTTCATTGTCTGCTGTCCCACTCGGATCGAAACTCGCACCCAAGATCCCCTCCCCTCCTTCCCCCTGAGGTGAAATACTCATAAAACATATACACCCTGTCAGTATCCTCACACTGCACAACCAACTTGACCAGCCTCCCCAACTCCAGCAGCCGACCTCGCCTGACTTCAGTCGTCTGGCCAGCAGCAATACACACGGGGAGTATGTAGTGTAAGCTACACAAACTATCCTCCGACCACCTACCTATCCTCGTAACAACCCCCCCTTGGCCCATCCAACCCAAACAACCTAGCCCCCCCCCCCACCCCCACCCGAAAGACACACCCACACTGGCTAGAACATATAACTTTCCATTCCTTAGCATCCTTAGATCAGGTAATGGTACGTTTCATCAGCATCTCCAACCAAGCCAACAAAAAGCACATACCACAAAGATACAGAAAAAAAAAAGGAAAATTAACCCAAGTATCTTCCTGCACAACTCATTAAGCAAAGAAAACCAGCTCGGACACAAACGCTCACCATCAACAAAAGTCCGAAAACAAATCGAAAATGTAAATAACACCATCACTGACCTAATGACTGAAGAGAAATCTCCTCCCTCAACACGGGGACTCACAAGACCCATAGTAACCAACTCAGGCGTCGCACGATGAAGAAGATCCACACATTACCGTACCGACCCAGCTCCCCCTCCTCACTAATGACCCACCTCCAGTGTAAACCCTTCTCCATAAGAACACAGAAACATACGCGTGAAACACTACTCAAAAAAATAATCATGCCACAAACCTACCTCATTCCTAAAACAGGAACGTTATGAAAGTCCATCGACAATGCCACTACCTATCCACCGTTCATTCCCAGTTATAATAATACAAGGAATACGAATAAACCTTCAAGAGCTACCGTGCAACATGCCCTCGCAACATATATGCAAAACTCCCACACAAAACACTTTGGACCACTTGCAATCCCAGTCATCTACTTGAGATATCTTCAACCACTCCGGGCGGCACAACAAAATCCCAAACATCCGGAAACTTTCCAGCATAATAATCATCCAATCCTACGACCCTTTTAACCACCCAACCGCCCCTCCTCCTACCGCCCTACATCACTTCCGTCCTCAGGATCCAAACTTAATGATAAATGGTTTAACAACAGAAGTGAACAAAACACTCTACTCTCACCTCCGCAACGTTGCTTCAAACCGAAACATTCCACCACCAAGCTATACAATGACCGCACACAGTGTGTCTAGTTGGCATCAAGCAACCATAAACCCCCATCCCGCACAGTGCTAGTGGCAATAAACATCAACAAAACATAACAATGAAAAAAAATGTGGAAGGCCAACCTCGCAGCCGGTCGCTATGTCAGTCACTCACAGTGGCATCACATCTAAAACCATTAAACTCTACAATGGAGTTCCCCAAGGAACAGTTCTTTCTCCAAACCCTCTTCAGTCTCTTCCCACTACCCATTACCTCCAGCACACCACCACGCGAAGGTCTTCTCATCTGCAGACGACCCTCACAATCACATCACAACATCATGACACCACAGTAGCAACAGGAAACGTGCACCACTACATGACACAAGTGGAACAATGGCTCACCCAGAAGAAAATGTGTTTCCATCTTCGCAGAAGTCTGCAATCCCTCTTTTTTAACCTCGCATAGACAAGAATCCAGCTAACGTCCTCCAGTCACCTTGAATGGGTAATCAGTCCCACTGAAACAAACATCATTCATTCTGGGGCGTCACATACGACATACACGAAAGACATCGCCCCCAAAAAAAATAACACATAAAGAACATGCCCTCAGAACACCAACAGGCACCAGATTTGGACAAGAAAAATGAATGGCTTAGTATCCTCTACGAACAATTTACTCACTCTAAACTACGCAAGCCTCACCTGCCTGGTCTTCCACCCTCTGAAAAAAAGCAAGTAGAACACATCTGGACACCGCAAATAGAGCTCTCAGAACAATCACAGGCGGCCTACCAGGCACAAATACTCAACTCCAACATGAAGAAACAAAGAACCTCCCACAAACGATCCCATCTAAATCCCTCCCAACCCAAACCACTCCATAACTAACTACCAACCCCCCACCCCCCATCCCCATCCCCACTCAAACCCCAAGTAGGAATAAAAAGCTCATCCCTGCCTCACACTTCAGCAACTTCTACTCACAGATCTTGCCCACCCCCAACAAACATGATAACGAAGCACACACACACACACACACACACACACACACACACACAGAGTCGAACACCTATGTGAAACTACACTCCCTTAACATGTACGAGTTACGCTTTCTCCTCTGAGGTTTGGACATCTCCCAAACCCCTACACCAGTCCAAACATCGACTCCAACATAAGACCCTTCATACCCTCGATGCGACTACCACAATAAAGACAGTGAAAACTTGTAAAATCAATTGACCCATTACTCGCCACACACACACACACACACACACACACACACACACACACACACACACAGACGTACACACAGTATCACTGCACTTTATGACCTGCGGCTCACCCCAGTGGACGTAGCTGGTTACGCGAACGCTGAGGGGTCCCTGTGGAAGAAGGAGCTCCCGAGGCAGTAAGGAAGGAGTGTACATATATATATATATATATATATATATATATATATATATATATATATATATATATATATATATATTTATTTTTTTTTTTTTTTTTTTTTTTTTATACTTTGTCGCTGTCTCCCGCGTTTGCGAGGTAGCGCAAGGAAACAGACGAAAGAAATGGCCCAACCCCCCCCCCCCATACACATGTACATACACACGTCCACACACGCAAATATACATACCTACACAGCTTTCCATGACAACGATGCTACCCTTATCTTTAGAGTTATCTGCTTCCATAAGAAGTGTGACGATTCTGCACAGATAGATAGACAAATATGAATCTTTAAATATCATATATTCATGACTACAAATTTTGTTGAACCCGATCCAGTCTGAAACGCTCCTGCGGGTTACAGAGGGATACAGACAGCAACAGACCACTGGGTCCTTTTCGAGGTTGTTTGTGACAGTGGAAGGTAACATCATAAACTCACAGATTAATGTTGGTCAAACGAGTTAGAAGGTATACAGGTAATTCAAGAGATAATAACATGCAAATTGTCATTGTGACTAAGGAAGAGCAAAGGATACAAGTCGTGGACTTGAAGCGAAGTATCTATCAAGTCTATTCTCTAACGTATCTATCGTACTGCTCTCAACCGCTCTCATTAACTATCCTGTTAAGGTAAAAATATAGGAGTTTTCGCCTCATTCAAGGAAAATCGTTTGTCCACCAGTTTGTATCCATCACTACGAGTATGATCAGGCGAATTAAGTCTTCGGTAGATCGAGATTATCAAAGCCTTTGATCATTATTGAATACTTGTATTAGATCACCTCTGAACCTTCTCTTTTCTAAGCTGAATAGATTCAAGCCGCTTGATATGCTCTCGTAGGATGTATTTCTCAGTCCGGGGAACCATCTTGGTGGCTCGACACTCAGCTCTCTATGTTTTGTCTACGTCTTTTTAAGGTAGGGTGACCCAAACTAAACACAATATTCAAGATGTGGACGAACCACTGAATTGTAAATTCGATCTCCCTTTCCTAGGAATCTAAGAATTTCGTTCGTTCTTTTCACTGCTCCTGTGCAATGTTTACTTTGTCGTTAAGTCATCAGAGATTATTTTCACGCCAGAGTCTTCTTCCTAATTGACTTTCTGCAGTTCAACAAATTCATACCGTATCTTGCCTTTTCGTTTCTTCTAACGATATGTCAAAACCTCACACTTACCGATGTTAGAATTCACTTGTTATTCATGGGCCCAGTGTATCAGTTTGTCTATTATATCAGTTTGGAACTATAGACGTTCAAGGTGAATTGTAGATTAATTTCCCAGCTTTGAATCAACATCGAATTTTGATATCCTGCAATGCTGTCCAATATCAATATCATTAATATATATGAAAAAAAGAGAATTGGTCGCAAGACTGATCCTTGTGGCACTCCACTTGTTACGTCTAACCATCCTAAGGCTTGACCATTAAATCACAATTCCTTAATCACATAGTTCATCCTTGTTATACAAAGATATACCATACTCCACCATGTTTCCTCTACATGAATGAGTTTAGAATAGGAACTTAAATCACACTGGCCCACTCTTGGGTTGAGCCCCGAGACCTATTATTATCATTATGATCATCATTATCATCCTCTTCCTCCTCCTTTTCGTCTCCAACATCCTCTTCCTCACCTCACCCTCCAAGCGCACTCCAACAACCCCCCCCTCCCCTCCTACCTCCCACGTTCTCCAATTCGCCATACCTCATCGCCGTCCAATCAACAGGTAAGCGTAATGATTTTTCGAGGCATTACTTCCTACCTACCCACCAAGTGTAGAAAGATGACCACATACAGAGAAGAGTACAAAAACCCATTACCTCCTTCCAATATAAATTGTCTCCTACATAGTCCTCACCAGAGCAAACAAATCTAATCCCAAATCTGACATTGGAAAAAAGACAAAAATTGAAAAATCGAAATTCACGTCTTTAAAAGAAAAAAAAAAAAAAAACAGTAAATTTAAAGAGAAAAAAAAAAAACCCTAATTACCATTTTTGCCCCATCAATTACCAGGGGGCTGATCATGTGCATCCAACATGCTGCAGGGACCTGAATGCTGTATTTCCATGTAAAACAAATTCAGATTCTCCCACTGAACAGCTCTATAACGAACCCGGCTCTCTGTTATTTGGGGTCATATCAAACAAATGGTGATTCACTCTCTATATATATTCATTACGGCTAAAACTATTGTTCCAGGCGCCTAATTACACAATATATGGATAACCGGGTTTTTCTCCCCGCCCCCCCCCCAAAAAAAAATATGTATAATTCAACGAGTCATGCATTTGCTGGTGTATTTAAAAGGGCAGATAACACACACACACACACACACACACACACACACACACACACACATATACACACACACACACACACACACACACACACACACACATATACACACATACACACACACACATATACACACACACACACATACATACACACACATACACACACACACACACACACACACACACACACACACATACACACACACACACACATACACACACACACACACACACACACACACACACACACACACATACACACACACACACACACACACACACACACACACACACATACACAAAGACAATAATATTCGTTAATCTCAACTCTAACTTTTCTTCATAAAAAGTATCTGAAACCATTTACAAAACCTCATTCAATATCCTTGTTTATTTCCTGATACACATTTACGATATATATATATATATATATATATATATATATATATATATATATGACTTTCTTCCCCGATGTTGACCTATGTATATACCATATCAGCTATTCAACCCGATACGCCCCAGGATTCGAACCCAGGTCAAATACTCAACAATCGGAGATCCTAATCACACAGCCGTGGTCAAGTGTTCTGTGTTTGAATCCTGGGGCGCAAAGGGATGAATGGTTTATATATATTTCATATAACAGTACATGGTGAGAGTTTATAATATATACATATATATATATATATATATATATATATATATATATATATATATATATATATATATATATATATATATATATATATATATATATTCTTCTTTCTTTCAAACTATTCGCCATTTCCCGCGTTAGCGAGGTAGCGTTAAGAACAGAGGACTGGGCCTTGGAGGGAATATCCTCACCTGGCCCCCTTCTCTGTTCCTTGTTTTGGAAAATTAAAAAAAAAAACGAGAGGGGAAGATTTCCAGCCCCCCGCTCCCTCCCCTTTTAGTCGCCTTCTACGACACGCAGGGAATACGTGGGAAGTATTCTTTCTCCCCTATCTCCAGGGATATATATATATATATATATATATAGTGAGAGGGTTAGGGAAAATGAGTTGGTAAACAGAGAAGAGGTAGTAAAAGCTTTGCGGAAGATGAAAGCCGGCAAGGCAGCAGGTTTGGATGGTATTGCAGTGGAATTTATTAAGAAAGGGGGTGACTGTATTGTTGACTGGTTGGTAAGGTTATTTAATGTATGTATGACTCATGGTGAGGTGCCTGAGGATTGGCGGAATGCGTGCATAGTGCCATTGTACAAAGGCAAAGGGGATAAGAGTGAGTGCTCAAATTACAGAGGTATAAGTTTGTTGAGTATTCCTGGTAAATTATATGGGAGGGTATTGATTGAGAGGGTGAAGGCATGTACAGAGCATCAGATTGGGGAAGAGCAGTGCGGTTTCAGAAGTGGTAGAGGATGTGTGGATCAGGTGTTTGCTTTGAAGAATGTATGTGAGAAATACTTAGAAAAGCAAATGGATTTGTATGTAGCATTTATGGATCTGGAGAAGGCATATGATAGAGTTGATAGAGATGCTCTGTGGAAGGTATTAAGAATATATGGTGTGGGAGGCAAGTTGTTAGAAGCAGTGAAAAGTTTTTATCGAGGATGTAAGGCATGTGTACGTGTAGGAAGAGAGGAAAGTGATTGGTTCCCAGTGAATGTAGGTTTGCGGCAGGGGTGTGTGATGTCTCCATGGTTGTTTAATTTGTTTATGGATGGGGTTGTAAGGGAGGTAAATGCAAGAGTCCTGGAAAGAGGGGCAAGTATGAAGTCTGTTGGGGATGAGAGAGCTTGGGAAGTGAGTCAGTTGTTGTTCGCTGATGATACAGCGCTGGTGGCTGATTCATGTGAGAAACTGCAGAAGCTGGTGACTGAGTTTGGTAAAGTGTGTGGAAGAAGAAAGTTGAGAGTAAATGTGAATAAGAGCAAGGTTATTAGGTACAGTAGGGGTGAGGGTCAAGTCAATTGGGAGGTGAGTTTGAATGGAGAAAAACTGGAGGAAGTGAAGTGTTTTAGATATCTGGGAGTGGATCTGTCAGCGGATGGAACCATGGAAGCGGAAGTGGATCATAGGGTGGGGGAGGGGGCGAAAATTTTGGGAGCCTTGAAAAATGTGTGGAAGTCGAGAACATTATCTCGGAAAGCAAAAATGGGTATGTTTGAGGGAATAGTGGTTCCAACAATGTTGTATGGTTGCGAGGCGTGGGCTATGGATAGAGATGTGCGCAGGAGGATGGATGTGCTGGAAATGAGATGTTTGAGGACAATGTGTGGTGTGAGGTGGTTTGATCGAGTAAGTAACGTAAGGGTAAGAGAGATGTGTGGAAATAAAATGAGCGTGGTTGAGAGAGCAGAAGAGGGTGTTTTGAAATGGTTTGGGCACATGGAGAGAATGAGTGAGGAGAGATTGACCAAGAGGATATATGTGTCGGAGGTGGAGGGAACGAGGAGAAGAGGGAGACCAAATTGGAGGTGGAAAGATGGAGTGAAAAAGATTTTGTGTGATCGGGGCCTGAACATGCAGGAGGGTGAAAGGAGGGCAAGAAATAGAGTGAATTGGAGTCATGTGGTATACAGGGGTTGACGTGCTGTCAGTGGATTGAAGCAAGGCATGTGAAGCGTCTGGGGTAAACCATGGAAAGCTGTGTAGGTATGTATATTTGCGTGTGTGGACGTGTGTATGTACATGTGTATGGGGGGGGGTTGGGCCATTTCTTTCGTCTGTTTCCTTGCGCTACCTCGCAAACGCGGGAGACAGCGACAAAGTATAAAAAAAAAAAAAAAAAAAAAAAAAAAAATATATATATATATATATATATATATATATATATGTGTGTGTGTGTGTGTGTGTGTGTGTGTACCACAGACTGGCCAAGTGTACCAAAGAGAACCTCGCCATTGTGTACCACAGACTGTACACATATGAAGAGACATATGTATCCCAACCGTCAATCAAAATATGTGAAACTTACCTTAGATTCCCTAGCAGCCAATTTTGCAGGTGCAAAATTGGGTAAGTATAACACGGCTCCCAATTAAAGCGCAAATTTGGGAGGGTGTATCAATGGCTCCTAATCAAAACACCGAATTGGGTCGATATACCAATGGATCCCAATTATGACACTAAACTGGGTGGATATAACGTGGCTACCAATTATGACACATATAATTGGTTGGGTTACAACACAGTTACTAATTACAACACATAAAACTCTTGGATATACTATGGCTGCCAACAATTTGAGTACACATCAATCACATTATATACATCAAACAAGCCAATCTACCACAGTGGTCTCTAAATACAGTAAATACATCATATACATCATATAAATCCAAAATGGTGATTGGTTCTCATTGAAGGCTGGTCTGCGACTAAGGTGTATGATGTCACCATGGTTGCTTAATTTGTATATGGATGGGGTTGTTAGGGAGGTAAATGTAAGGGTTTTGGAGAGAGGGGGCAAGTATGTAGTCGGTTGGGAATGAGAGGGCCCGGGAAGTGAATCGGCTGTTGTTCGCCGATGATACAGCGCCGGTGACAGATTCGAGTGAGAAACTGCAGAAGTTGGTAACTGAGTTTGGAAGAATGTGTGGAAGAAGGAAGTTGTGAGTAGATGTGAATAAAATCGAGGTTATCAGGTTCAACAGGGTCGAGGGACAAGTTGGTTGGGATGTAAGTTTCAGTGGAGAAAACTTGCAAGAAGTGAAGTGTTTTGGATATCTGAGAGTGAGCTTGGCAGCGAATGGAACCTTGAAAGCGATGGTGAATCATAGGGTGGATGAGGGGGCGAGATATCTGGGAGCATTGAAGAACGTGTACAGAAGCCACAACATAGGAGGGCGAAAGTAGGTATGTTCGAGGGTATAGCAGTAGTTCCAGCTATGTTGTATGGATAATAGACATGAGCTATAGATAAGACTATACGGGGGAGACTGAATGTGTTGAAAATTAAAAGGTATGAGGACAATGTGTGGTTGATCGCGTAAGTAATGACAGGGTAAGCGCGAGGCGTCGCAATAAGAAGAGTGTGGTTGAGAGAGCTGAAGAGGGTGTGCTGAAATGATTTGGACTTACGGAGAGAATGAGTGATGAGAGGTAGACAAAGAGGATATATAGAGAGGGGACAAGGAGAAGGGGTAGACCAAACTGGAGATAGACGGATGGAGTGAATGACATTTTGAGTGCTCAGAGCCTGAACATGCAGGAGGGTGAAAGGCATGCACGCACGGGACAGAGTGTGAACTGGAACGATGTGGTATACAGGGAGCGACATGATGTCACTCTGACAACTTAATCTAGTAATGTTACTTAAACTGGTCTAACTGTATTGATAGAGCTGTTTAAACTGGTTTAACAGTTCAAACTGGTGTAAGCGTTCAGAACAGTCTTGCTTTTTAAGCCGGTCCAACCGTTTGAATCAGTATAGCTGTTTCAATTGTTTTGAATGATCACTTGAACTGGTTTAATTGGCTGCCTAAACTGGTTTAGCTGTTTAAAACATCTCGACCCGCCTTACTGCCCTGACCAAAGCAACGGAACCCGACCATACAGAGGAGAAAAGTTAAGCTTTACACATTAAACTGACATTTTTTTATCAAGCTTTTCACAATGTGTGTGTGTGTGTGTGTGTGTGTGTGTGTGTGTGTGTGTGTGTGTGTGTGTGTGTGAGTGTGTGTGTGTGTGTGTGTGTGTGTGTGTGTGTGGGTGGGTGTGTGTGTGTGTGAGTGTGTGTGTGTGTGTGTGTGTGTGTGTGTGTGTGTGTGTGTGTGGGTGGGTGTGTGTGTGTGTGAGTGTGTGTGTGTGTGTGTGTGTGTGTGTGTGTGTGTGTGTGTGTGTGTGTGTATGTGTGTGTGTATGTGTGTGTGTATGTGTGTGTGTGTGTGTGTGTGTGTGTGTGATGACGAGGGGAAACAGGTGGTTTATTTACTCCCGGGCCTTCTCCTCCGCTCGGGAGTGAAGTGGGGAGTAAAATGTGAGGTGAAGTGGGGAGTAAAATGTGAGGTGGAGTGGGGAGTAAAATGTGGGGTGAAGTGGGGAGTAAAATGTGAGGTGGAGTGGGGAGTAAAATGTGGGGTGAAGTGGGGAGTAAAATGTGAGGTGGAGTGGGGAGTAAAATGTGGGGTGAAGTGGGGAGTAAAATGTGGGGTGAAGTGGGGAGTAAAATATGGTAGTGAAGTGGGGAGTAAAAATTGGGAGTGAAGTGGGGAGTAAAATGTGGGGTGGAGTGGGGAGTAAAATGTGAGGTGGAGTGGGGAGTAAAATGTGGGGTGAAGTGGGGAGTAAAATGTGGGGTGAAGTGGGGAGTAAAATATGGTAGTGAAGTGGGGAGTAAAATGTGAGGTGAAGTGGGGAGTAAAATGTGGGGTGAAGTGGGGAGTAAAATGTGGGAGTGAAGTGGGGAGTAAAATGTGAGGTGGAGTGGGGAGTAAAATGTGAGGTGAAGTGGGGAGTAAAATGTGAGGTGGAGTGGGGAGTAAAATGTGGGGTGAAGTGGGGAGTAAAATGTGAGGTGGAGTGGGGAGTAAAATGTGAGGTGAAGTGGGGAGTAAAATGTGAGGTGGAGTGGGGAGTAAAATGTGGGGTGAAGTGGGGAGTAAAATGTGGGAGTGAAGTGGGGAGTAAAATGTGTGGTGGAGTGGGGAGTAAAATGTGAGGTGGAGTGGGGAGTAAAATGTGGGGTGAAGTGGGGAGTAAAATGTGAGGTAGAGTGGGGAGTAAAATGTGGGGTGAAGTGGGGGAGTAAAATGTGAGGTAGAGTGGGGAGTAATATGTGGGGTGAAGTGGGGAGTAAAATGTGAGGTGGAGTGGGGAGTAAAATGTGGGGTGAAGTGGGGAGTAAAATGTGAGGTGGAGTGGGGAGTAAAATGTGAGGTGGAGTGGGGAGTAAAATGTGAGGTGAAGTGGGGAGTAAAATATGGTAGTGAAGTGGGGAGTAAAATGTGAGGTGGAGTGGGGAGTAAAATGTGGGGTGAAGTGGGGAGTAAAATGTGAGGTGGAGTGGGGAGTAAAATGTGGGGTGAAGTGGGGAGTAAAATGTGAGGTGGAGTGGGGAGTAAAATGTGGGGTGAAGTGGGGAGTAAAATGTGAGGTGGAGTGGGGAGTAAAATGTGGGGTGAAGTGGGGAGTAAAATGTGAGGTAGAGTGGGGAGTAAAATGTGGGGTGAAGTGGGGAGTAAAATGTGAGGTAGAGTGGGGAGTAAAATGTGGGGTGAAGTGGGGAGTAAAATGTGAGGTGGAGTGGGGAGTAAAATGTGGGGTGAAGTGGGGAGTAAAATGTGAGGTGGAGTGGGGAGTAAAATGTGAGGTGGAGTGGGGAGTAAAATGTGAGGTGAAGTGGGGAGTAAAATATGGTAGTGAAGTGGGGAGTAAAATGTGGGAGTGAAGTGGGGAGTAAAATGTGGGTGAAGTAGGGAGTAAAATGATGGGTGAAACTGGGAGCAAAATGTGGGATGAAGTGGGGAGTAAAATAAGGGGTGAAGTTGGGATTAAAATGAGGGGTGAAGTGGGTAATGAAAAGAAGGGTGAAGTGGGGAGTAAAATGAGGGGTGAAGTGGGACGTGGGATGAAGGGGTGCAATGAGGGTAAGATGAAGGGACACAGTGCTGGTGGGATGAGATGGTGAAGCGGGATGGGATGAGTAGGCGAAGTGGGATAAGGACTGGGAGAGACACGAAGTGGGGTAGGATGCTCTTAACTAGCCTAACTATCAATCAGTAACGTCAAACGACCAATTCGAGTTTTATACATATATATATATATATATATATATATATATATATATATATATATATATATATATATATATATATATATATATATATATATTTTTTTTTTTTTTTTTTTTTGCCGCTGTCTCCCGCGTTTGCGAGGTAGCGCAAGGAAACAGACGAAAGAAATGGCCCAACCCCCCCCCCCCCCCCCATACATATACATACGTCCACACACGCAAATATACATACCTACACAGCTTTCCATGGTTTACCCCAGACGCTTCACATGCCTTGATTCAATCCACTGACAGCACGTCAACCCCGGTATACCACATCGCTCCAATTCACTCTATTCCTTGCCCTCCTTTCACCCTCCTGCATGCTCAGGCCCCCGATATATATATATATATATATATATATATATATATATATATATATATATATATATATATATATATACACACACACACACACACACAAACGGGAGATATAAAACGCCGCATCATAAAGTATGTACATATAAAAGTAAGTACAAATAAGTAAATACGAAAGTATTGACACTTATAAAGTCACTTACTTTGACGTAAAGAGGTTTACGGGAGCTGCTGGTTGACCCCCTTCTGAAAGGGAAGAGGATCTGGGTCAGTAAATCGTATGCAAATAAGTATACCACATCAGTATACCGTATGCAAATAAGTATACCACATCAGTATACCGTATGCAAATAAGTATACCACATCAGTATACCGTATGCAAATAAGTATACCACATCAGTATACCGTATGCAAATAAGTATACCACATCAGTATACCGTATGCAAATAAGTATACCACATCAGTATACCGTATGCAAATAAGTATACCACATCAGTATACCGTATGCAAATAAGTATACCACATCAGTATACCGTATGCAAATAAGTATACCACATCAGTATACCGTATGCAAATAAGTATACCATATCAGTATATAGTATGCAAATAAGTATACCACATCAGTATACCGTATGCAAATAAGTATACCACATCAGTATACCGTATGCAAATAAGTATACCACATCAGTATACCGTATGCAAATAAGTATACCACATCAGTATATAGTATGCAAATAAGTATACCACATCAGCATACCGTATGCAAATAAGTATACCACATCAGTATACCCTACGCCAAGTAGACACGATTCTCCCGCACGTGTTTCACAGTCTAACGTCCACATCAAAACCCAAGTTTGAATGAGACGAGACATTAAATGAATACTGTTGTGTGTGTGTGTGTGTGTGTGTGTGTGTGTGTGTGTGTGTGTGTGTGTGTGTGTGTGTGTAAACCAGGACATTATGGAGGCTGATTATGGACATACTGGTATGCAGAAGTGGACATGGTGATATTCAACTCTGGACATAATACTGTGTGAAGGAGGATATACTGGTGTGTACATGTGGATATATTAGTATGTAGATGCGAGGGACATACAGTGATGTGTAGGACATAATGGTGTGTCAAAAGTGGACATATTGGGGCACAACGATGGACTTGCTAATACACAAAAGTGGGACCTATTGGTGTGTGACCAGAGTGTAGGAGTGGGGCATATTGTCGATGTGAAAATGTCGAAACGGACTTATAAAAGTAATTTCAGGATGTGTGATAATGTAAATACAATGTCATCATTGGATATGTTCGCTCATGTAATAACGGAGTTCAAGTACGATTTTAGAAGAAGAAGAAGAAAAAGAGGAAGAGGAGGAGGAGGAGGAGGAGGAGGAGGAGGAGGAGGAGGAGGAGGAGGAAGACTGCTTATGGTGTCGTCTGCGGCCAACAAGGGGGACTTACTTGCCGTAGTGTTCTCTCTCTCTCTCTCTCTCTCTCTCTCTCTCTCTCTCTCTCTCTCTCTCTCTCTCCCTGGAGTACGAGGGTACAACCCTTGAGCATGACGACACGACCCTTGAACACGACGGGCGAAGGTTCTGGGAGCCTTGAAGAATGTGTGAAAGGCGAGAACATTATCTCGGAAAGCAAAAATGGGTACGTTTGAAGGAATAGTGGTTCCAACAATGTTGTATGGTTGCGAGGCGTGGGCTATGGATAGAGTTGTGCGCAGGAGGATGGATGTGCTGGAAATGAGATGTTTGAGGACAACGTGTGGTGTGAGGTGGTTTGATCGAGTAAGTAACGTAAGGGTAAGAGAGATGTGTGGAAATAAAAAGAGCGTGGTTGAGAGAGCAGAAGAGGGTGTTTTGAAATGGTTTGGGCACATGGAGAGAATGAGTGAGGAAAGATTGACCAAGAGGATATATGTGTCGGAGGTGGAGGGAACGAGAAGTGGGAGACCAAATTGGAGGTGGAAGGACGGAGTGAAAAAGGTTTTGAGCGATCGGGGCCTGAACATGCAGGAGGGTAGGATGCGTGCAAGGAATAGAGTGAATTGGAACGATGTGGTTTAATGGGGTCGACGTGCTGTCAATGATTTGAACCAGGGCATGTGAAGCTTCTGGGGTAAACCATGGAAAGATCTGTTGGACCTGGGTGTGGATAGGGAGCTGTGTGAACGAAAGTGGTCTTTGTTGTCTGTTTTCCTGAAGTATGGGGTAGTGATGCTGTTTCCTGTGGGGCGGGGTAGCGCCGGAAATGGATGAAGGCAAGCAAGTATAAATATGTACATGTGTATATATATATGTATATGTCTGTGTATGTATATCTATGTATATGTGTATATGTTGATATGTATATGTATATGTATGTATATGTGCGTGTATGGGACATTCTTCGTCTCTTTCCTGGAACTACCTCGCTGACGCGGGAAACAGCGATTAAGTAGAACACACACACACACACACACACACACACACACACACACACACACATATATATATATATATATATATATATATATATATATATATATATATATATATATATATATATATATATATATATATATATGAAGACGATTTATACAATGTATATCGAGAGGCGACATTATGTAGCCACGTCCAGCCCCCAGTGAGAGAGTCAACAAAGTTAATTTTACTTTTCGTCCGGCAACTCAATTACGAACTTTTTTTTTTCCCTCACATAACGTTAATTTACTTGGCTCTAACTCAATTTCTAAATCCCAAACTACTTCCAAAATTTCTTCACTTCGAACAAACTTCGGCGAAAGTTGCCAACTTCATTTAACGTTCAGTGGACTACCACCGAATTTGCTACCCTTGATATATCTTTTTTTCCTTCTTCTTCTTCTTCTTCTTCTTGTTCCTCTTCTTCTTCTTCTTCTTCTTCCTCTTCTTCTTCTTCTTCTTCTTCTTCTTCTTCTTCTTCTTCTTCTTCTTCTTCTTCTTCTTCTGCCCTTCTCTTTTATTTCTATCTCTGTCGCTTCTCTATTTCCAAGTTTATATATATATATATATATATATATATATATATATATATATATATATATATATATATATATATATACATGTCTTTATCTTAATTGGGATTAGTTTTTGTGTAATTGGGTAAAAGACTTCTGTATTTGTTTTTCGTCTATGTTCAGAGATGGTGTAATGACGTATTCTGTAATCGTGTTATTGTGTCATTACCTATTTGTACTGTACGGGGTGGGGGTTCTACGCCCGTGGGGGGGGCATCTCTTGTACTGTACGGGGAGGGAGTTCTACACCCGTGGGGGGCCCCATCTCTTGTGCTGTACGGGGAGGGAGTTCTACACTCGTGGGGGCCCCATCTCTTGTACTGTACGGGGAGGGAGTTCTACACCCGTGGGGGCCACATCTCTTGTGCTGTACGGGGAGGGAGTTCTACACTCGTGGGGCCCCATCTCTTGTACTGTACGGGGAGGGAGTTCTACACTCTTGGGCCCCCATCTCTTGTACTGTACGGGGAGAGAGTTCTACACTCGTGGGGCCCCATCTCTTGTACTGTACGGGGAGGGAGTTTTACACTCGTGGGGCCCCATCTCTTGTACTGTAAGGGGAGGGAGTTCTACACTCGTGGGGCCCCATCTCTTGTACTGTACGGGGAGGGAGTTTTACACTCGTGGGGCCCCATCTCTTGTACTGTAAGGGGAGAGAGTTCTACACTCGTGGGGCCCCATCCCTAGAACTCCCCTCTACTGTCATACAACTTTTCATACACTTGTATGATGTCCACATTCTCAGTATCGTCACTCAGCTTATTCCATTCATCCACCACGACCCTCCTATTTAAGTACTTCCTCATATATCTTTTTTAGCTCGTTTCTAGCTTACTCTGTTGTGTCCTACCTGAGACATCTATGACTCTTTTTCCAAGAAATGTGAACTCTCGACATCTGGCTGCGAGACCTGAAGGTTATGATCAAGTCACCCCTTACTCACCTCTCCTCCACAGCAGATAAGTACATAGTCTCAAACCTTATCCTGTAATTCGACTCCCTTTGAAAAAAAGAAAAAAATGCTTTATTTGTTGTCATCCTCAGAACGTTTTCTATTATCCCTTTTGACCGTTTTCTCTTTTTAAAAGAGCGGTGATGACCAAACCTTGAGAATAATATTCGACGTTTGATCCAATGTAAGATGTGAGTAGTTTGAACTGGCTATTCCCTCTCACCGATGTACTTGAAGGTGTCTTCATCGTCTGGCAGTAAGCAGTCTGTCTCCTTCATTCTCGTAAGGCGGAGCCCCGGCCAGGGATTTAAAGTACAGCGCCAGCCCACTGTTCCCTCTCACACATAGGCTCCTCCACCTTAATTACCTGCGTATTGAGACCTTCCTCTTTCAGTGTGTCCAAATCCTAATGACGTCGCTTTTTTAATTGGGATGAACTTCGTGGTCTTCAGACCAACTTTTGGAGTTCGTCTAGGTCCACCTTGCTGGTGGAGTCTAGGTCCACCTTGCTGGTGGAGTTTAGGTCCCCTTGTTAGTGGAGTCTAGATCCCCTTGTTGGTGGAGTTTAAGTCCCCTTATTAGTGGAGGCTAGTTCCTCTTGTTAGTGGAGTCTAGGTCCCCTTATTAGTGGAGTCTAGGTCCACCTTGTTGGTGGAGTCTAAGTCCCCTTCTTAGTGGAGTCTAGATCCCCTTCTTAGTCGAGTCTAAGTCCCCTTATTAGTGGAGTCTAAGTCCCCTTATTAGTGGAGTCTAGATCCCTTCTTAGTCGAGTCTAAGTCCCCTTATTAGTGGAGTCTAGATCCCTTCTTAGTGGAGTCTAGGTCCCCTTCTTAGTGGGGTCTAAGTCCCCTTATTAGTGGAGTCTAGATCCCTTCTTAGTGGAGTCAAAGTCCCCTTATTAGTGGAGTCTAGGTCCACGTTGTTGGTGGAGTCTAAGTCCCCTTATTAGTGGAGTCTACATCCCTTCTTAGTGGAGTCAAAGTCCCCTTATTAGTGGAGTCTAGGTCCACGTTGTTGGTGGAGTCTAAGTCCCCTTATTAGTGGAGTCTACATCCCTTCTTAGTGGAGTCAAAGTCCCCTTATTAGTGGAGTCTAGGTCCACGTTGTTGGTGGAGTCTAAGTCCCCTTATTAGTGGAGTTTAGATCCCTTCTTAGTGGAGTCAAAGTCCGCTTATTAGTGGAGTCTAGGTCCACGTTGTTGGTGGAGTCTAAGTCCCCTTCTTAGTGGAGTCTAGATCCCCTTCTTAGTCGAGTCTAAGTCCCCTTATTAGTGGAGTCTAAGTCCCCTTATTAGTGGAGTCTAGATCCCTTCTTAGTCGAGTCTAAGTCCCCTTATTAGTGGAGTCTAGATCCCTTCTTAGTGGAGTCTAGGTCCCCTTCTTAGTGGGGTCTAAGTCCCCTTATTAGTGGAGTCTAGATCCCTTCTTAGTGGAGTCAAAGTCCCCTTATTAGTGGAGTCTAGGTCCACGTTGTTGGTGGAGTCTAAGTCCCCTTATTAGTGGAGTCTACATCCCTTCTTAGTGGAGTCAAAGTCCCCTTATTAGTGGAGTCTAGGTCCACGTTGTTGGTGGAGTCTAAGTCCCCTTATTAGTGGAGTTTAGATCCCTTCTTAGTGGAGTCAAAGTCCGCTTATTAGTGGAGTCTAGGTCCACGTTGTTGGTGGAGTCTAAGTCCCCTTATTAGTGGAGTTTAGATCCCTTCTTAGTGGAGTCAAAGTCCGCTTATTAGTGGAGTCTAGGTCCACGTTGTTGGTGGAGTCTAAGTCCCCTTATTAGTGGAGTCTAGATCCCTTCTTAGTGGAGTCAAAGTCCCCTTATTAGTGGAGTCTAGGTCCACGTTGTTGGTGGAGTCTAAGTCCCCTTATTAGTGGAGTCTAGATCCCTTCTTAGTGGAGTCAAAGTCCCCTTATTAGTGGAGTCTAGGTCCACGTTGTTGGTGGAGTCTAAGTCCCCTTATTAGTGGAGTCTAGATCCCTTCTTAGTGGAGTCAAAGTCCCCTTATTAGTGGAGTCTAGGTCCACGTTGTTGGTGGAGTCTAAGTCCCCTTATTAGTGGAGTCTAGATCCCTTCTTAGTGGAGTCAAAGTCCGCTTATTAGTGGAGTCTAGGTCCACGTTGTTGGTGGAGTCTAAGTCCCCTTATTAGTGGAGTCTAGATCCCTTCTTAGTGGAGTCAAAGTCCGCTTATTAGTGGAGTCTAGGTCCACGTTGTTGGTGGAGTCTAAGTCCCCTTATTAGTGGAGTTTAGATCCCTTCTTAGTGGAGTCAAAGTCCGCTTATTAGTGGAGTCTAGGTCCACGTTGTTGGTGGAGTCTAAGTCCCCTTATTAGTGGAGTCTAGATCCCTTCTTAGTGGAGTCAAAGTCCCCTTATTAGTGGAGTCTAGGTCCACGTTGTTGGTGGAGTCTAAGTCCCCTTATTAGTGGAGTCTAGCTCCCCTTACTAGTTGAAATAATCTCCTTCACTCTTTTCATATATCCCTCTTGACCTCGGCATCATCCTCAAACACATTCAGGTAATGAGTCCAATCCTTCCGGCAAATCGTCCACGTAGATCAAGAAGCAGCGAGCCACTGGAGAGAGAACTCCTCCCCTCCGTCCCTCCCTCCCCGACCACACTGGTGAAAGAACTTCCCCTCCTCCCCGACCTCCTCCCCGACCACCCCACCCTTAAGTCCAGATTGAGAAAGCTCTTGCGCTATGCGTGCTTCGTTTCATTCTTCAGTGGTAATATTCTATCCGTCGAGGAAACCTCCTTCTAATTCTTTCCTGAAGATCTATAGCTTCTCAATCACCCTCCAATGTGGCCTAGTGTCAAAGGCTTTCTGATGACACAAGAACCCAGGATCTAAACATCCTTTTCTTGTGTCTGAATCATAACTGATTTTCTCATTCAAGTCAAGGAAAGTTTTCTTTCTTTTCTTTCGTCCATGATCTTCTCGCCTTAAACCGCGCTGCTCTTTCTCCCCCCCCCCCTCTCTCTCTCTCTCTCTCTCTCTCTCTCTCTCTCTCTCTCTCTCTCTCTCTCTCTCTCTCTCCTTTGCAATCAGTCATTGCTTTGCTTCCTGATTATATATTTCTAACGTCTTACGGACAACAGTCGCCAAGAGAAGTTGGTCTGTATGTAGTTCAGCGCAATTTTTCCCCTGATCTCCATCCTCAAAGACAAGACACAAACTCTGTTCTCTTCCACTCCCTTTGGCGCTATAGAGCCTCCTCCAGTGGTATTGTGAGCAGCGTCTGAAGCGGCTCGTCAAGTGTGTCGTTACACTACTCCAGTACGTACAATAGAGATCTACGGGCTTCCCTTCGTCAGGAGCCTGACAGGTATGGACATTAAGACCTTTACTTCGTCAGGAGTATTGAGATCAAGGCCCCTTTCAATACCCTACGTAGCTCCTTCCTAGCTAACCTAATGCTTTGTATGACTACCTCCCCATTCCACCTCGCTGGCGTCAGGGGCTGCTCATGCTGCAGCCTCTACCCCACAGTGACAACACCATCGAACCTTACCATCTACTGCCTATGCATATCTTCACCTTATTCTCCACAACTTCTTTCCTCGGAATTCCTCAAGCTAATGAGCTGCTCTTGAACCATTAATCTACCACTGACAGACTCGAGGAAGAAGGAAGCGTCTCTTCTTGCCTTGAGTCCACAACAAATAATAATTTCTTCCAAGTTTCTCGGTTACTTCTTCCTCTTCCTGCTACATCTGTTCCTCGCTCTCTTTTAGAGGTTTTTTTATTTTTTTTAGAAATGCTGGCTGGCTGTAGCATTGCCTGTATCTCCTCCATGGTATATCTTTAACCACCATTTGCTTTTTTGATATTCAACCATATCCCTCTCTTCTCTAACCTTCCCTCTGTATTTGTGGCTAAAGATCCCCACTTTCCTTCACCATACATCTCACAGAACATCCCCCATCAGTGTGGAAATATATTTTTCCCTTAATTTACGGCCTTAAAGACACTGTTTAACTTTGCAACTTCCATAACTATATCACCTCTTTGTGTGTGCGCGCGAGTATTTGTGTGTGTGTGTGTGTGTGTGTGTGTGTGTGTGTGTGTGTGTGTGGTTTCCTCTCTCTCTCTCTCATGTCTTCATTAACAACACAGCCAGACTCATGTATTACATGATCACTCTCCTTTTTTTTTCCCACCCCCTTCAGTTGGAGTAGCGTAACTGACATTTCAATTTCCACGTTGCTATGCATGAAGATAGACCATCAGATATTTGTGTGTTCAGTAACACGCTGGTGAGGGATATTTATTTTACCTGTATTACACTTTTAAGAACTTGTGTGTCTCCATGACTCTGGTTCTTGAACGTGTCCCTAAATTACCCATTTCCACAAGTGTGTTTATAACTGAATTCTTCCATCATCAGAGCTTGACCATCTATGACCAAGTGCGTATTTCCTTGGCTTCCAGCTGGTACCATGTTGGTCAGTCGTTTCGCTCGTTGGTTCTTGATTTCTTCTTGGTTCGTCAAACGTCTTCGGGGGAATTATCAAGAACACCATCACGATATTCTTCTCAGGGATTAGTTTCTTCCAATCATGCGAAGGTTGGCTGTACCATCCATTGATTTTTCTTTTCTGGAACTTGATATTTTTTTCCTCCCGTTTCTAAAGAACCCATCGTCTCTTCTCTCTCTCTCTCTCTCTCTCTCTCTCTCTCTCTCTCTCTCTCTCTCTCTCTCTCTCTCTCTCTCTCTCTCTCCTTGTTACCATACATATACCTCCCAAAAGTTAAGGTCAGGTCTTACCTCTTTGGCGAAGTTTTCGCCATGGCAGCACTCAAATAGCTGGACTGTTTTCCCCTAATTCAGTTTTTTGATCTATCAGTCCTGTTTATCTAATTACCACCAATCTACCCACGTTCACACATATATCATTTCCAGTCCGGTGTTCTCATTGCTTAACATTCCAGACGCATTTGAGGCAGTGGCATTGAATCACTCGTCTCTAATCACTTTTCACTACTCCCTCTGTATTCTTTTTCTTCTCTCATTTCCCTCCTTCAGTTGATCACCTCTTACGTCCAACCCACTTACACTCCTCCTCGTCTGTGAGTTTCCGTAGCCTCCTGCAGAACCTCCTGGCTATAGTGTTCGACAATGGACGCTATCAATGTCGGTCGTCCTCTCGTGTATGTGTCTTCGCTGAATCTGTCAAAAGGGTTTTGAGTTTCTGTCGGACATCGGAATTGCTCGTGGAATATCTCATAAAGCTTCCATTAATCTTCTCTGTCAATATTTCTTCCTTTTCTGTCCCTTCCTTCATTTGATTTTCCTTTGGTTCATATGATCATCTTCTTTGTCGGTGTTTCTTCCTCTCCTGTCCCTTCCTTCCTTTGATTCTCCTTTGGTTCATATGATCATCTTCTTCGTCGGTGTTTCTTCCTCTCCTGTCCCTTCCTTCCTTTGGTCTTCCTTTGGTTCATATGATCATCTTCTTCGTCGGTATTTCTTCCTTTTCTGTCCCTTCCTTCCTTTGATTCTCCTTTGGTTCATATGATCATCTTCTTCGTCGGTAATTCTTCCTTTTCTGTCCCTTCCTTCCTTTGACTTTCCTTTGGTTCATATGATCATCTTCTTCGTCGGTGTTTCTTCCTCTCCTGTCCCTTCCTTCCTTTGATTTTCCTTTGGTTCATACGATCATCTTCTTCGTCGGTGTTTCTTCCTTTCCTGTCCCTTCCTTCCTTTGGTTCTCCTTTGGTTGATATGATCATCTTCTTCGTCGGTAATTCTTCCTTTCCTGTCCCTTCCTTCCTTTGGTCTTCCTTTGGTTCTAATAATCATCAAGACTCACGCCTTATTTCCCCTCCTTTCTAAAGACCCTGTTTTAAATTTCGTGCAACACACTTGCTATGCCAAGTCTCTTGCATTGCCAATTCGTCAATCTCTCTCTCTCTCTCTCTCTCTCTCTCTCTCTCTCTCTCTCTCTCTCTCTCTCTCTCTCTGTACCTCTCGTTTCCTGTACACATTCCCCCGACCGCCAACAAGCGTTGATCCTCAATTTAGCGCGCATCTTCTAATTCAAACCTTCCGTTCAACAAGCCATATATCCATCCTTGCTTGTCATTAATAGTGTATAAAACTCTTGTATTATTACTCTAGTATATGTCTTACTCTTTCTATGTCCCAAGATCTGTGCCTCTCTGTATCAGCCAGCCAGCCAGCACGCCCTTGTTTCTGTTCCTCAACCCCCCTCCCTAGAACTAACTCTTCATTGTTCCTCTAATTTCAACTGTGTCTCGCGAGACCCGGGTCATGGTGGCCATTTCCTTTTCTTGATTTATCTCAAAGGAATTCTCCCAAGAGAGAGACTCTCGAGAGATTTTCCACAGTCACTTTCGTCTACAAACGCCTTCTTTCCTCTGTCTATTTTCCCTTCTGAATACCTCCTCCGTCAGTGTCTTTGAATTACCTTCATGCTAGATTATGTTTTTTTCAATCATCAAATTACCTTTTTTTATCCATTTTCTGACACTATTGATTATATCTGATTTCATTCTTGAAGTTTCTTAATTTCTTCACCCATCTGCTAACACTTTTCAACGTCTTTTGATTTGATTCTGTAAGCTTCTCAATATCTTTATCTATTTGCTAAAAAAATAAAAGAATAACAAAATACTTCTGTTCTTGTTTCTCCTTAAGTGACCATGATATTCCACAAAGTTATAATTCTTCACTGTTCTCTGATCTATTTCCTTACACAGCAGTATGGTAACATTACTGTACCTAGCCTCATTCCATTCTGTACTTTTCTTTTGTATTCTAGCCGAACTTGACTTAGACAGAGCTGATGGTAAATATGCTTTCCGTTTTCAGTCACAGCGTGGGTCATGGTCAGCAACGCTAACCACTTCACCGAGGGAGCCTTGTGTGTGTGTGTGTGTGTGTGTGTGTGTGTGTGTGTGTGTGTGTGTGTGTAATGACCTCATTTGCACTGTACTTTACATTGACTCGGGTTGAATTTCATCATCCTGCCGGTCATTCAAACAGGGTCATAAAAAAATAGAACAATGATCCCAATAGAGCACCTTGCGGTACGCCATATCGAGAAGGATTTCCAGACATACGTTCTCTTTCCCCGTTAACTGAAGATGATCTTCCCTCCATTAGAGGAACCAAAACCATATTCCTAACTGAAGATCTGGCCTTCCTTACTCGCCTTCTCTACCAGTGGTATAGTGTCAAAGGCTTTCTGGCAGTCCAGGTACATAAAATCCACCCAGCCTTCTTCCCATTTTCTTAATTCCAAATGGAGCTCATTCTTTGGTAAAACTCTTGACACGACATACGACCTTCTTTCCTTCACTCAGGCAGTTTCTCCTCCGCTGGAAGTCATCCATTTGTTTCATGATCATCTTTTTTTCCCAGTTATCTTGCAGACTTCACACCTCAAGGAAACTGATCAGGTCAACACCTCATCCGTTTTCTTCTCTTTTCTCTCTTGATCACAGACAGGTATTGCATCTGCCCTGTTCCACACACTGGACATATCACCTTTCTCCAGTGACACTCTGATCATTTCAGGTGGGTTTATCAAGAGCATCTAAGCACATCTCTATTTCAAGTGGTTCGCCCAGGCGTATCGGCGCACATCTTCAACACGTATGGAGAAGTTTCACCAAGACCATGAGTCTTTAAATGGGTTCTGATCCTTCAGTAGTCTGCTGATGTCATTTTCTAGATATCGAAACGCTTTCCAAGGCCATCTTCCCTCGTTCCACATCAGTGGAGTTGTGGCCTATGGTTTCTTCTATTATATATATGAACACACCTTTTGAACCAGTCACTCACATCCTCACATATCTCTTACGACTCTTCCCTCCGAATCCCTCAGCCTGATTGGCTACTCTTGAACCAAGTTCTGAATCTACTGAGAAAAGCCTTGGACACTAACACACACACCTCCTTGGGACACTCCCCCCAACTCTCCGTTCCTTATTTCATATCCTGAGATACTACTCATATCCTGCTCTTATCTTCCTTATCAGTGGTTGGCAGGAGGTTCGTCTATACCTTCTCCACAGCGTAGCTCGAATCTCCTTCGCTTCTCTGACATCCTTCTACTGAACCACTCCTCCCTCTGGCACAACCTCCACTCTGTATTTGAGGCAAGAGGTGCTCCCAGAATGACCCTCCTTTTCCTTCACTGTGTACTTCACAAAAACCTTTCACCACTGAGTCCTGCTTCCTTGGTGAAGAACTCCGTTTCCCAATTTATGTTCTCACGGAAATTGCCGACTGTGTAATTACCACGATTATATCTTGTCTTTGAGCCTGGTCTCACCTCCGTTCTTTATAAGCCCTCATTTATCTACTGATTTATCAATAATTACCCTAGGACCCCTATCCAGGAGGTCCTGGAGCTCGAGGGCTGCGCTCCTTCCAGCAGCAGGGTAATGATAGCGTCCTCTGGAGTGAGACGTTCTTCGGCGAAGCTGTCTGTAATCCCGACCATCAAGATATGATGGTACAGCCTCGCCGAAGGTGAATTTTCACTCGCGGCGTGACCCATAGCAGAAGGAAGAGACCGGTAACACCACAAACTCAAACTGAACTATAATATGATTACCTTTTTTTTCTTTTCTCTCCAAATTGGTGTATCGTATGATCATAATATTCTTATCTTTCACGTTACTGATAGTGAAGATGAGACGCATCTCTGCTGGTGTGTCTCAATCCTTCTCTTCCCCTGCGTAGTGGACGTGGACACGCTGGCGTAGGCAATCGGACTGTAAACACGCTTGATGAACTTGCGTTTTTCCACGACTCTCTGTCACCATCAATATCCACATTCCTTCAGTATACATATCTCTCTATATATATACATCTCTCTCTATATATACACATCTCTCTATATATACATTATTTCCGATCGTCAGTACGTTACTACGTCCGAGATGTGAGGTAGTTTTTACCGCTACATGTGCTATTCTGACGGCTACTTTGTGGTTGGCGTTGGATATTCGTTCTGGATCGTTGAAACTGTGTGTGTGTGTGTGTGTGTGTGTGTGTGTGTGTGTGTGTGTTTAGATAGCCGGACGTTTGTATTTGTGTGTAAGTGTTTTTGTGTTAAGTTCGCTGAGGCAGCACGGGGACTGAATGCCCTCTATATATATATATATATATATATATATATATATATATATATATATATATATATATATATATATATATATATATATATATGAGCACAAGATCACAAGTTGGATCATACCAACAGTTTAAAGCCAAGTTCAAACGACAGAGCTGTTGGCTGTGAGGTCGGCTAAACCTGGGAAAGCCAGATGACAACATAACACCTGGGGACCTATGGCCATGGTGGCCGCTGGAGGATGGTAATTGCGTCTCTTTTCCCTCTTCTACAGACATTCCTCCGGGTTCTCCTCCCAAGAGCTGGCTGCTTATATGCCCCCTATCCGTTAGCTAGACCGCGTGAGGAGGCTCGGCATACCACTGCCCTCACATGACTGGTAGCTCAAGGATGAGAGACAGGACGACGGAACCATGTCTGTTTCTTCCCTTCCACCGCTAGGCTTTGGAACTCCTTATCCTCTTATGTCTTACCTAACATCCAACACCTGACCTTCGGCAATAAAGAAAAAAAAAAAAAAAAATTAGGACAGATTTCTCCAACTTGCTGAGAAAAATGACTTTTCTCTCATCTGGTCTTTACCTGTCCAACTTTTTAACGCCCCCCCCCTTTTTTTTTTTCAATGTTTACATTTGGTTCGCGTTCGAAGCTGACGAGAGGAAAAGGGATATTCTTTTTTTTTCCTTTTCTCCTAAATTCCTGAATCTATATAGGTGGAAGGGGGGGAGGGAAAGGGGGGAAAAGGGGAGGAGTGCGTAGAGCAGGAGGGTGCGATATGGTGGATTTAAGGGGGATGGTGGAGGGCAATAGTTGTGTGGGGCTGTGCGAAGGTCAAAAAATTATGTGATGCGGTGAGGTGAAGAGGGAGTTGGAAGTGGGGTGGGTGGTAGTTGTGGTGGTAGTTGTGGTGGTAGAAGCGATCGTGGTAGCTGGCGAAGCCATGAAATGAAGGAAAAGTGAGGAGGGGGGGTGGGGAGTGAGGGGGGGGAAATAAAGTGTGGCAAAGGACGTCATGTCACGAAAGAAGTGAGAAAGGGAAGATGAAGATGATGATGTTGATGATGATGATGATAGAGAGAGAGAGAGAGAGAGAGAGAGAGAGAGAGAGAGAGAGAGAGAGAGAGAGAGAGAGAGAGAGAGAGACAAGGAGCCCCACGCCTAGCCTAGCCACGCCACGCCATGCCATGCCACGCCCGCTGGCTCGCCCTCAACTCCCTCTCCCATAAGAAGAAGAATACAGTCATCATCTACCGAAGGACTTTATAGCCCTTCCTTCATATACATATAGATATATTAAATACAAAAATCTACCAGTTTACTGACGACCTTTAGAGAGAGAGAGAGAGAGAGAGAGAGAGAGAGAGAGAGAGAGAGAGAGAGAGAGAGAGAGAGAGAGAGGAAAGGGAGAAGGGAGGGAAAAGGAGGAGGAGGAGGAGGGTGTGGTGTGTGGTGGTGGTGGTGGAGGAAAACAAACCATTTTGTGCCCTTCTTGAATGAAGTCATTGTGTGGCCACTTGCCTCATGATCAACACGGGTAATACAGACTGCCTTTTCAACGACCCTATTATGTGTCAAGTGTTCTTTTCCGAGGCTGCCTGTGACATCCTTTACCTTTAAAGCCATTCTTATTTTTCTCCTCTCTCTCTCTCTCTCTCTCTCTCTCTCTCTCTCTCTCTCTCTCTCTCTCTCTCTCTCTCGCTCTCTTTTTCTTTCTTCTTCTTCTTCTTTTAAACCACAACAACCAACCCTAACGCACAATCACGGTATCTTTTCTTGATCCAGCGAGGTATCTTCTTCTCCTATCTTTTTCTTCTTCTTCTTTCTTTATCCACGTGTGACACCACGTCGTGTACCCCCCCTCCCCCCTCTCCCCCCGGCGTAAATTAATCATATTCAGGGTGTAGATATCGGGAGGGGAAGGGAGGGGAGGAGAGGGGAGAAGAGGGGAAGGGGGGTGTTAATATGCTTACCTCTACCGTTTCATGTGATCTGTGCCACACCCACCCCTACACACGATCTTCTGTGCCACACCCACCCACATGCGATCATCTCTGCCACGCCCACATGCGATCTTCTGTGCCACACCCACCCACACTATATTCTGTGCCACACCTACACGATCATCTGTGCCACACCCACACGATCTTCTGTGCCACACCCACCCACACGATATTCTGTGCCACACCTACACGATCTTCTGTGCCACACCCACACGATCTTCTGTGCCACACCCACCCACACGATATTCTGTGCCACACCTACACGATCATCTGTGCCACACCCACACGATCTTCTGTGCCACACCCACCCACACGATATTCTGTGCCACACCTACACGATCATCTCTGCCACACCCACACGATCTTCTGTGCCACACCCACCCACACGATATTCTGTGCCACACCTACACGATCATCTCTGCCACACCCACACGATCTTCTGTGCCACACCCACCCACACGATATTCTGTGCCACACCTACACGATCATCTCTGCCACACCCACACGATCTTCTGTGCAATACATGATCTCTTGAGCCATACATGATCTGTGCCACACACGATCTGTGCCACACACGATCTTCTGTGCCACATTCGACTCCCTTCTGTGGCCACACACGATTTTCTGTATCAAACTCGACTCCCTACTGTGGCCACACACGATTTTCTGTATCATACTCGACTCCCTTCTGTGCCACACACGATCTTCTGTGCCACACTCGATCTTCTGAGGCACGTGACCTCTCACCTGATAGTAGTTTATGTCACTGTTCCACAGACCTTAAGGCTATGACGCTTTGACTGATCACATCTTTTATAACTACTAATTCCTCGCGGCACAGAAGTTATTCGACGAATCATTCGACATCTATTCATGGCACAGAAGACGCTCATACGAAGGTCTATTGGAAAATCTATTCAAAGAATGATTCGATATTTACATATGGTACAGAAAATAAAAATATGATACGAAGAATGAATCAGAATTTATTCCATCAATCGAAATTTATTCGTGGTACAGAACACACTGTGATACGAAAAACGAGTCAAAAAAATAAAAATAAAAATATGTTCACTAAATGATTGGAAAAATATATTCGAAGAATGATCGAAAATTAATCTATTTTCATGTTTCCTCCTCAGACTTTTCTCTTTTTATATCTGATTTTTTTTCCAACATAAAATTTCTTCCGTGGAAATTTAAGCTGTCTATTTTGCTGTTGATATGTTCCTTGATATTTCCTCTATACTTTCATAAAAAAAGACTTTGACGGAAAGTTGTTTTTTACATTGGAAGTATGAACAAGATAAAGTAAGGTTTCAAGTGTAAAGTATTGGGTCAAAGTTTGTGTATAAATCTAACCCTTTTTGAGTATGACGGTACGACCCTAGAGCACGATAATACGACCCTTGAGCACGACGGTACGACCCTTGAGCACGACGGTACGACCCTTGAGCACGACGGTACGACTCTTGAGCACGACGGTACGATCCTTGAGCAGGACAGTTCGACCCTTGAGCACGGCGGTGCGACCCTTGAGCACGACGGTACGACTCTTGAGCACGACAGTACGACTCTAGAGCAAGACAGTTCGACCCTTGAGCACGGCGGTGCGACCCTTGAGCACGACGGTACGACTCTTGAGCACGACGGCACGACCCTTGAGCAGACAGTTCGACCCTTGAGCACCACAGTACGACCCTTGAGCACGACGGTACGACCCTTGAGCACGACGGTACGACCCTTGAACACGACGGTACGACCCCTTGAGCACGACAGTACGACTCATGAGCACGACGGCACGACACTCAAGGACAATGTTGCGACCCGTGGGATATTACTGCATGAACCATGTGACCAGGTTTTTGAAAGCATTTTCGCCTTTTCTCGTCATAGCGAGGTAGCGCTGGGAACAGAGAAAGAAATGGCACTCACATACACTTCTCAGCTCTCATTTATAAATTACTGAAACCAGCTAAACCTCACATATCTTCCCGGGTTTTCCCCTTCCCGCTTCACACATTCAGCCAACTAATAGCACATTTCCCCCCTGTATACCACATTGCTCTAATTCGTTCTATCCCACGCATGGCTCGCACCCTCCTGCACGGTCAGTTTCCGAGAATTCAACAGTCTTTCACTCCCATCCTTTCATCTCGTCCTCAATTATCCCCGTCACCTCTTCCTCTTGTTCCTTCCACCTCTGACACAAGCGCTCTCTTCGTTCCGTCTTTCCTCACTCATCCTCTCCATATGTCCAAACCATTTCAGCATAACTTGCTCTCCCTCCACATAAGCCTACTCCAATTACCACCATAACTCCCCCTCTCTCATTCACACAACTACCATTCTCTCTCTCTCTCTCTCTCTCTCTCTCTCTCTCTCTCTCTCTCTCTCTCTCTCTCTCTCTCTCTCTCTAACACACACACACACACACACACACACACTACGTCATTCATCGCTGGATCAGCCTTCCTCAGGCCACACATTGTTCTGAGGCGTCTCGCACCCAGCAGATCCAACCCTTTTATCGGAACATTTTAGCGGGTCAAGCGCCTCGCGTGTATACACCACCGACGGACTGCTATAACCACTGAGTATATATACTCCTCGTCTTTGCACTCACGAACAATGACCTCTCTTTCCACACGCGCCTCACAGTCATTCCTCACCTTCTTGAGGCGAATTTCTCATTGCTTCTGGTCACTTTCATCCCCACACGATATATATATATATATATATATATATATATATATATATATATATATATATATATATATATATATTCGTCATACATTCCCCAAAGTATTACAACACTTATGACACGCTTTCTCCAGAAATACATGTCTCTCTCTCTCTCTCTCTCTCTCTCTCTCTCTCTCTCTCTCTCTCTCTCTCTCTCTCTCTCTCTCTACCACTCTTGGAACCACATTGCTTCCCCCCCCACCTCCCCCTCCCTAATCCTGATGCACTGCGCATGCCACCCTCAATCGCCAGTCCCCCTATGTAACTCAACCGGGTATACTTAACAAAGAGCTATGCCTCTTTTCTTTCCCTCCTTGAATGACAGACACTATACAGGCGATCCGTCAGTTCTCTGGCACCTCACATTGAGCCATACGTACGATGACAATAGTGATAAACCAATCAACAAACACTGTCATCACCTTTCTTGAAAAAAGGAATTATTTGCAATCCCATCCACTCCAACGCTCTGCCGCACTTCATCTTACGCAAGGCATTGATCACCTCTTCTCTTTTCACCAAAGCACTTGACATGATTCTCTCGTTCTGCATTCCTTCCCCCCTTCCCAAACATCTCATCATCAAAAAAAAAGTCTACAGTCCTTCAAAATACTTGTTCCTCATCTCTTCTTTGCCTGTTATAGATCCTCAATTGGTCCCCTCATTAATGCTTACATTTACTCTCTTGTTCTCCTCACACTATTTATTGTTCTTCCAAAACGTCTTCGTTCTCCTTGAAGTTTGCCACTAATTTCTAACCCCCATTTTGCATCAACATCTGTTTCCTCCTTTCCTCATTTCACTCAGTCACTTCCTCTTGTACATCACCAATCACTCGCTCTCCTTCAAACAGGTTAACGCCCATACACCTCTCTTTTTGTCTTTCACTAGCGACGTAACCTCTCATCCCACCACTCAAACAACGTTTTCTTACGCGCCTAATCCCATCTTCGCGTGGCACACACGTCTGCACAGCAAAACATCGCTTTCTTAAATACCTTTCATTCGTCACCCACTCCCTTAGGTTCATTTAGCGTTCTCTCTCACCAATCTTCACCTAATCTCTTGGTATCTAATCATGAAAGGCTCTTTTCCAAGCTCCTTCACATCCACCTCCTTCTTCCCCATCCATGTTATTTCCTCTTTCCCTAACGCCATTACAGTCTTCCACCCTTGCTTTTGCACCAGAAAGTGATCAATAATCCCACCAGCTGCCCCTCAAGGTACATGTATATCTAAAAGTCTCTCCTTTGCACGCCTATCAAGTGGTATACAATCCTGCCATTTCTATTGACCCCAAACTCTCGTCCTGACGTATTTATGCGTGTTTTTTTTTTTTTTTTCTTGAAGCGCAACTCGACTCATTTCTTCACAAAGCACTTGCCTCTCTTCCTCACTCCTCTCGCTACGTAATAACAATTACCCATCTTTCATTTTCCATCACAACTTTCACCTACATCGGTCTGAAACGCACTTCCTTACACTCCGTCACACACACACACACACACACACACACACACACACACACACAAACATTCCCACACCTCCTCCCTCAACAGACGCGCCACCTCTTCATCCTCTGCTCTCGCCCGACACGAACTAAACCTCCTAAGACATTCCCGAACCATTCTTCCTCCTTCCCCTTAAGCTTTGCTTCACTCAGAGCCCGAACATCCAGGTTCCTTTCCTCAAACATACTACCTATCTCTCTCCACTCCTCATCTTGGTTATGTCTACATACATTTAGACACCCCAGCCTGAGCCTTCGAGGAGGAAGAGCACTCCCCACACTTGGCGCCCATTGTGTCATGATATACGAATTGAAATACAAGAAGGGGAGGGTTTCCAACCCCCCCCCCAGCTCCCGTCCCTCTTAGCCCTCTTTAACGACACGCAAGGAATTACGTAGAGAATATTCTTTCTCCCTTAACCCTTCTATATATATATATATATATATTATACTTTGTCGCTGTCTCCCGCGTTAGCGAGGTAGAGCAAGGAAACAGACGAAAGAATGGCCCAACCCACCCACATACACATGTATATACATACACGTCCACACACGCACATATACATACCTACACATCTCAACGTATACATATATATATATACACACAGAGAGATATACGTGTGTGTGTGTGTGTGTGTGTGTGTGTGTGTGTGTGTGCTTCCGTTTCAAAGACGTCAGATACATAATATCCTGCTCAGCCTACGTCAATATATAATATATGCCAAGGGAGGCGGAAAGGAAGAAGTCAAACTGGCTGTGAAAACGGAGTGAGGATGTGAGGCAGTTTGAATATTAGACAAAATACTTCACCCACCAACAGATACGCTGACCATATATATATATATATATATATATATATATATATATATATATATATATATATATATATATATATATAAAATTTGGGTCTCTAGCACTCACGGAATATATGAAGTCAAGCGAAAGTCTGGATTACGACTGTAAGTTTAGACTAAGTCTTCGTAATAGAGTGTGAAGGATCTTCTGTAAATCGAATATTCACGGAGATATTGAGAGTTCATCAATCTTCATCATCTCTTCACATATTTAATAACCTCATTCTGATATATATATATATATATATATATACATAATATATATATATGTCAACATTCCCCTCTTCCTCCTTCCCTAATCGTACGTTGCGCTACCAAACGCAGCAGTTGCTGGTGGTCGCCTTGGCTCTCCATATTTACTAACCTTGGGGGCGCGGCGGGCGTGGGGGGTTGGTGGGTGGCCATCTCGAGCCAAAATCGCCGGGGGGGAAAATATCTCGTGCGAGACCGAAAGAAAATGAACCATCCAGCCAGTCTAGAAAGAGGCACTTTCGCTCGCCAAATATGGCCTTTGTATGAGCGATTATTACCCCGGCATTTTCTCTCTTACATGTAGAGTTTGCCCTTCTTTGTGGCAATGTTTGTATAAAATTTATCAAGTCTATCGCCGCTAGGATTTCTGGAGAGTGAGGGAGGGAGGGCAAGAGAGAGAGAGAGGGAAGGAGGGACGTTGTGAGGGAGGGAGGGAGGGGGAAAGCTCTGCCTTCCCACGATCTGCGCATCTCGGGTACATTCTTGCCTCGTGGTGTTGCCACACGGCGGGGGATTTCTCGCTCTCGTTTGTTTATCCTCATTTCTACCACCCAGCCTTCATTCTATCGTTACCGTCTTATCTAACGGCATCTTAACTATTTATCAAAAGATATGATAGCACTTGATGAAGAAAATGTACCCTCTGAAGCAAGGGAGAAGTGGAAATAATACTGGGATATATAAATAACCTGCAACTCAGCCTGGAGCCGCGGGGATCTAATCATCTCTCTCATTGGTTCTTTTGTTTTAGCTTATCGATTAGAGGCACCAATCATCGATCGGCTTACAGTGTGAGCGGGCAGGCGGCCAATCAGGTGACTCGTCGCAGAGGGCCGGATTATCGTGGTTGATGTGCGTCGTCCTATTGTTTTAGCGCATGGGATCAAGCGGTGTACAATGGTCCGCGCTCGACAATGTTGCCGCGCTAATAGTTAAGACACTCGTCTGCAAGCATTAATGGCGGATAATTGCCTGCAGAATATCTTGCAAGGAGGGATCATGCAAAGTCATTTCCCTCCCCGCTCGTGAGGAGAGGCCGCAGCGTTGTCAAGGGATGGGGAAATATATATATATAAATGGAAGACGAGGGAAATGTAGAGAGAAGAAAAAAAAAAGAAAATCGGAAAACTGCTAACTTAGCGACTTGAACCCTGTTAGCGTAAAGATGGTGGAGGGAGGGAGGGGATTGGGGAGGTGGTGTAGGGTGGGTGGGAGGGATTTCTCCACCGCTATATTTTAGCGGTTTACTCGCTGGCTAATAGGCTTTTGTTATTACAAAATATCTACGTTTCAAAGAACGCTCCGGGGGATTAATCCTACTTTTTTTTTTTTAAAAAGAATATGTTGAGGATTACGAAATGTAAAGTGGTTTAATTAGACGGGTGGTTGGAACAATGGCGATAATATAGAACCTTTAGTAATTTTGCCGATGTGGTGTGATATTCGCGCCAAAATAGCGGAGCTTAACAAGCAGCGCAGACGAAGAGGAGACTCGTTAACCAAAGATGTGGTTAACGTCGATGTACGACCGCGTGCGCGCGCACACACACACACACCAAACGGGGCTCTGCCGTTTAATGTGTCAACAGAAATCAACGCATTAGTTTCCTATCTTTTCAATTAATTACTACGCCATTAACAGCCGGCCTTTGATGAACTTGGACTTCCTTCCTCGGGATTAAATGGTGGAGGTTCAACGAGCGCGCTGCGAGGCGTGCCGCGTTCAACGAACATGCTCCGAGGCGTGCGTTCAACGAACGCGTTCCGATGGCGTACGTTCAACGAGGGTGGTTTTTAAAGAAATATTTCTCGTTATACAATAGATCAACGAGTTTCGTTCAACGGCGTTGTTATGATGAG
>NC_092225.1:99580231-99587731 GCF_036320965.1 Panulirus ornatus
ACACCCGTTTATAAGTACCTCCGTACTCCCGTTTATAAGTATCTCCGTACACCCGTTTATAAGTACCTCCGTACTCCCGTTTATAAGTACCTCCGTACACCCGTTTATAAGTACCTCCGTACACCCGTTTATAAGTACCTCCGTACTCCCGTTTATAAGTATCTCCGTACTCCCGTTTATAAGTACCTCCGTACACCCGTTTATAAGTACCTCCGTACTCCCGTTTATAAGTATCTCCGTACACCCGTTTATAAGTATCTCCTTACTCCCGTTTATAAGTACCTCCGTACTCCCGTTTATAAGTATCTCCGTACTCCCGTTTATAAGTATCTCCGTACTCCCGTTTATAAGTATCTCCTTACTCCCGTTTATAAGTACCTCCGTACTCCCGTTTATAAGTATCTCCTTACTCCCGTTTATAAGTACCTCCGTACTCCCGTTTATAAGTATCTCCGTACACCCGTTTATAAGTATCTCCTTACTCCCGTTTATAAGTACCTCCGTACTCCCGTTTATAAGTACCTCCGTACTCCCGTTTATAAGTATCTCCGTACTCCCGTTTATAAGTACCTCCGTACTCCCGTTTATAAGTATCTCCGTACTCCCGTTTATAAGTATCTCCGTACTCCCGTTTATAAGTATCTCCTTACTCCCGTTTATAAGTACCTCCGTACTCCCGTTTATAAACCCGGAACTTCCTTTAAGACACAGAGTCACTTCTTTTAAGTAGAAGTTCACGACTTACAACAGCTCTGTTCAGTATTATGCACAAATTCCCGTTTTCTTTTCATCTGAAGTTTGGAATTCTTTTAGAAATAGTCTGAGTTCAGCCACGAAGTTTCCATCATACTGTAGAATTATGTGATCGCTAATGTAGAAGAAGTTAAGACGCCTTTGGCTGATCTGTTTCCATAACATATGAACTTCTTGAAGAATAATCAGAAGTTCTTGTACGAAGTTCATGTCCTTCTAAGACTATATATATATATATATATATATATATATATATATATATATATATATATATATATATATATATATATAATATCAATTTCAATTTTCAATTGCATTTCAATTTCAAGAAGGTGGAAACAGAAGAGAGGGGGTTCTTCGTCTGTTTCGTGGCGCTACCTCGCTGACGCGGGAAACGGCGATCATGTATGAGATATATATCCGTGTCATTAGCGTTTAAAGAAACGAATTAATATATAAAAAAGTATTTAAATTGTACCGAGTTTAAAACATTTGGACAGAGGATGAACAGGAACCACCTGGAATCTTATTGGAATGGGAATGGGAATGGGAATCATCAGCCAAACGTTGAAATAAAAGCTATGTCGATCTATCATCAATGGTGGAGTTGCTCTCTCTCTCTCTCTCTCTCTCTCTCTCTCTCTCTCTCTCTCTCTCTCTCTCTCTCTCTCTGGTTTCTAAATTTCTCTCTCTGGTTTCTAAATCTCGGTCTCTCTCTCTGGTTTCTAAATTTCTCTCTCTGGTTTCTAAATCTCAGTCTCTCTTTCTCCTTCTGGTTTCTAAATTTCGGTCTCTTGGTGTAAGCGTGTGTATTCCCAGTTCTCAGGTTCTCTATTTAGAAATTCCTACCTTCTGGTTTTCTAATCCTGGTTTCTGTAAGGGGCTCCCCGTGATCCAGGATTATGGTCTCAGTTCTCTAGTTCTTGGTTTCTGGTTTCAGTTCCCTGGTTCATAGGTTCCGGTTTCGGGTTTCCAATCTCTCGTTCTCTGATCCTCTTGCTCAAGATTCAGGTTTCAGTCCCGGTGGTTTCCAGCCCAGAAGTTATCAGAATTCCAGACTCTTTCTCTATTATCTCATCTATATCATTATATCTTTTGTATCTGTCTGGTTTCCTAAAGCTCTGCTTTTATTATGGTTTTTTGTTTCGCTCTTTTGTCGATATTTTATAACTGGAATTATCTTCGATTCCATGGTTAATGCCATGGTTATTTCCTCTGTTTTCTTTTATTTCCAGTTTCCAGTTCTGGTTTCCAGGTTATAGTTGCTTTTCATCAATTATTTACTTTCTTCGGCTTCCAGTTCCAGGACCGACCCAAAGTTCCCATTCCTCCGCTCGACTCCTGCCTGACCTCTCGCTGGAACGCTCTTGAAGACTCTGGAACACCGAATTAAAGTTTCATAGGCGGTTCGGATCTTCCAGAACTGGTCTGGATGTTCCAGAACTGGTCAGGGTGTTCCAGAACTGGTCTGGGTGTTCCAGAACTGGTCTGGATGTTCCAGAACTGGTCTGGGTGTTCCAGAACTGGTCTGGATGTTCCAGAACTGGTCTGGGTGTTCCAGAACTGGTCTGGATGTTCCAGAACTGGTCTGGGTGTTCCAGAACTGGTCTGGGTGTTCCAGAACTGGTCTGGGTGTTCCAGAACTGGTCTGGGTGTTCCAGAACTGGTCTGGGTGTTCCAGAGTTGGTCTGGGTGTTCCAGAGTTGGTCTGGGTGTTCCAGAACGGGTCTGGGTGTTCCAGAACTGGTCTGGGTGTTCCAGAACTGGTCTGGGTGTTCCAGAACTGGTCTGGGTGTTCCAGAGTTGGTCTGGGTGTTCCAGAGTTGGTCTGGGTGTTCCAGAACTGGTCTGGGTGTTCCAGAACTGGTCTGGGTGTTCCAGAACTGGTCTGGATGTTCCAGAACTGGTCTGGGTGTTCCAGAACTGGTCTGGGTGTTCCAGAACTGGTCTGGGTGTTCCAGAACTGGTCTGGGTGTTCCAGAACTGGTCTGGGTGTTCCAGAACTGGTCTGGGTGTTCCAGAGTTGGTCTGGGTGTTCCAGAACTGGTCTGGGTGTTCCAGAACTGGTCTGGGTGTTCCAGAGCTGGTCTGGATGTTCCAGAACTGGTCTGGGTGTTCCAGAACTGGTCTGGGTGTTCCAGAGCTGGTCTGGGTGTTCCAGAACTGGTCTGGGTGTTCCAGAGTTGGTCTGGGTGTTCCAGAGTTGGTCTGGGTGTTCCAGAACTGGTCTGGGTGTTCCAGAGCTGGTCTGGGTGTTCCAGAGTTGGTCTGGGTGTTCCAGAACTGGTCTGGGTGTTCCAGAACTGGTCTGGGTGTTCTAGAACTGGTCTGGGTGTTCCAGAGTTGGTCTGGGTGTTCCAGAGCTGGTCTGGGTGTTCCAGAGTCGGTCTGGACGCTCTTGTCTTCGGTCTGGAGGCTCGAGCGCCGCCCTGGACGCTCTATTGTCGGTCCGGACGCATTTCACTTCCCAGGTCTGGATGTTCCAGGCAAGCGCTGGTCTGGAATTCGGGTGGTGTTCGAGCCTGGAATTTCGGGTTGGGTTTCCAGCCGTCAACGCGTGACGGGCGGGAGGGGGAAGGGCGTCGGGGGGATGGGGATGTATTATCTGTTCATTCCCTTTTGGTGTGATCCGCGATAACAGGAGAGGCCCAGTGACTGGCTCCATAACAACGCGTCCTTTACCGTTGACAGGAGCGCGCGCGTGCGCCCTCTCTCTCTCTCTCTCCCATCCTACATCCTTTCCGGGATGCACTCGGATATCCTACGTCCTTCATGGGGAAGGGGGGTCTCTCTCTCATCCTATGTCCTTCATGGTAGGGAGGGTCTCTCTCCCATCCTATGTCCTTCATGGGAGGGGTCTCTCTCCCATCCTACGTCCTTCATGGGAGGGTCTCTCCCATCCTACGTCCTTCATGGGAGGGGTCTGCTATCCTACATTCTTTCACAGGACTTTTCTCTCCTATCCTGCGTCCTTTATAGGATCTTGGCTATCCTACATCTTTGAAAAGAGCTCCTTGCTATCCTACACCCTTTTCTGGACTTCTCTCTCCTCTCCTACATCCTTTACAGGATATCAGCAATCCTACATCCTTTATAGGGTCTCTCTCTCTCTCTCTCTCTCTCTCTCTCTCTCTCTCTCTCTCTCTCTCTCTCTCTCATATCATTGATCCTACATAGGATCTTCGCTATCCTGAGTCCTCCACAGGATCTCTCAGATATCGCCACCTGGTTTTAACTTGGGCATTTAAATACGGCAAGATTAATAACGCGCCATCATAATCCTATCATACAGGAAGGGCGAGGTAGGGAAAGACAATATTTGAGTAAACAAAAAACATGAATGAGGAATAACTCACATATAAACAGATATTGGTGTTAAAATAAAAAGATAAAATCAAATTTAAAAACATGAATAAAGAATAACTCACATATAAACAGGTATTGGGGTTAGAATAAAAAGATAAAATCAAAATTAAAAACATGAATAAAGAATAACTCACATATAAACAGGTATTGGGGTTAAAATAAAAAGATAAAATCAAAATTAAAAACATGAATAAAGAATAACTCACATATAAACAGGTATTGGGGTTAAAATAAAAAGATAAAATCAAAATTAAAAACATGAATAAGGAATAACTCACATATAAACAGGGATTGGGGTTAAAATAAAAAGATAAAATCAAAATTAAAAACATGAATAAGGAATAACTCACATATAAAGAGGGATTGGGGTTAAAATAAAAAGATAAAATCAAAATTAAAAACATGAATAAGGAATAACTCACATATAAAGAGGGATTGGGGTTAAAAAAAGAAAAAAGATAAATCAATATTATATCATTTTGATTATCTTTGACCACAGAATCGTCTGCCAGAGATGCTCAAATCACAAATTTCTCTACGTAGGTGTTGCGCAGGGTGTTTATATATGGACACATTAATGGGTGTAGCGTAGGTATGTAAATGGGCACTATTAATGCCAGGTTTCGAAAAGACACGACCTAAAATATAACTAAGGAATGGTGATTAATAAATCAAAGAGTCTTTGAAACTTGACTTCTGGCCCCTATGGAATATCAAAAAGATCTCAGATCACGTATTCATCTTGTACATTGTACCATGGCTTAGGGAAAGGCATGTGTGTGTGTGTGTGTGTGTGTGTGTGTGTGTGTGTGTGTGTGTGTGTGTGTGTGTCCCGGACGAAATGATAGGGTTAAGACATTAGCATCCAAAAATACTGGTTCATTTTTTTCTGGGGGGGTGGGTGGGCTTTCGAACCCCCAAATCAAATCGTGTAAGAAATCTAAACAGAACAGACTGACGGAGGCTGTAGTGATGGACTGGAAATCAAAGAATATTTGTACCAAGTCTTTTCATTTATTTCTTTTTAGTTATTCGTTGCGAACTTGAAGGTGTATATAAAGCATAGCCTTGATTAGAGTGAGAAGAAGAAATATGTATATATATAACAGAAACAACATGTCTTTCTCTTCACTGGAAGAAAAAAAAAAAGACATTATATAAACGAGGGATGTAAAATGATGGGCAGTGATAGAGAGAGAGAGAGAGAGAGAGAGAGAGAGAGAGAGAGAGAGAGAGAGAGAGAGAGAGAGAGAGAGAGAGAGAGTCAGTCACCTAACTCAACCCTCGCCCCTTCTCCTACCCACACCCCCCCCGCCATCCCCCCCATCCCCTCCTCACCCACCAACACCTCGCCCCCCCAAAAAAAAAAATAATAATAATAATAATACAAAGAGAGAATAAACAATAATAATTTCAGGTGTAAACAGACTTCGTTAATCACGGCGGTGCAAAAAATTGGGAGGGTGGAGGTGAAGGGGGAGGTGGAGGGTGGAGGTGAAGGGGAGGTGGAGGGTGGAGGTGAACGGGGAGGTGGAGGGTGGAGGTGAACGGGGAGGTGGAGGGTGGAGGTGAACGGGGAGGTGGAGGGTGGAGGTGAAGGGGGAGGTGGAGGGTGGAGGTGAAAGGGGAGGTGGAGGGTGGAGGTGAATGGGGAGGTGGAGGGTGGAGGTGAACGGGGAGGTGGAGGGTGGAGGTGAAGGGGAGGTGGAGGGTGGAGGTGAAGGGGGAGGTGGAGGGTGGAGGTGAACGGGGAGGTGGAGGGTGGAGGTGAACGGGGAGGTGGAGGGTGGAGGTGAAAGGGGAGGTGGAGGGTGGAGGTGAAGGGGGAGGTGGAGGGGGAGGTGGAGGGGTCGTTTCAGGCCTTCTACAATTTCCCCTCCCTCCCTCCTCCCCCAATTTATGTCGCCCGTCACTAACGGCATATCATCAAATGTTTTTCAGCTCTCGTGGCGTCAATTAATCAATTACCATCTAATCAACAATCCCCCCCCCCCCCCGCCGGCAGTAATTGCCAATCAGGATTATTCATTATTCATTAACAATAACATTCTCAGCACCCGAAAACGCATCAATAGTCGCTGACTAATTTTGATGATAGTAAACATTATTTACTCATCAAAACCTGAATGTATATATATATATATATATATATATATATATATATATATATATATATATATATATATATGTATATATATACACGCACACACACCCAGGGGATAGAAGGAGTAATACGTATTGCGTCGCAAAAGGCGACTAAAAGGGGGCGGTAGTAAGGAATGGGGTCTGGAAACTCTATCCTTCTTGTATTCCAATTTCTAAAAGATGGAACAGAAAAAGGAGCCAGACGAAAACCGCTCATCCTCCTCGAAGGATCAGGCTCTGGTGTGTGTGTGTGTGTGTGTGTGTGTGTGTGTGTGTGTGTGTGTGTGTGTGTGTGTGTGTATGTGGTCACGATGCGAAGGCACAGGCAGGTAGCATGCTTGGGGAAAGGAACCTGGATGTCCTGGCTCTGAGTGACAGTAAGCTCAAGGGGAAGGTGGAAGAATAGTTTGGAAATGTCATAGGGTTACTGTAAAGGGCGACAGCAAAATACAGAGGCGTGGCACTTCTGTTGAAGGAGGTGGTGTGGGAAGGACAGTGAAGGAGTGTAAGAAAGTGAGCCCTAGAATGATGTGGTGGGAAAATGAAAGTGGATTACTGGAGATGGGTGACTGTTCGTGCTTAGGCACCTGTTAGCGAGAGGAGTGAGGAAGAGAGGAGAGTTTTGGAAAGAGCTGAGTGAGTGCGTCGGCCTCCTTTGATGCATGGGATCTCGCAAGAGGGATGGGCTATTTGAACGCAAGAGGGATGGAGTATTTGAACGCAAGGGCGGAAGATGAGGTAGCTGAGAGCACATAATGGGGGGGAAAGCATGGGGTACATTCGGTGAATGAAAATGGTGAACAGGTTGTGGAGTTATGTGCTGAAAAAAATGGTTGGTGATTGGGAATACACGATTTAAAACGAGGGACATTCATTAGCACGCACTGGGTGAGTGCGATTTGTCCAAACTGATACGAATGCTAAAGCGAGATATTTTTTTGGATGTCACTGTGCTGAGAGAGAGAGAGAGAGAGAGGGAGGGGGCAGCTGGAGCGATGCCTGGCCACTTCTATAACGTGGGAGAGAGAGTGTGAAAGTTCGTAGAACCTTCAGGGAGAGGGAGGGAGAGGGAGAATGATAAAGAATGGGAAGTGGGGTGGCGTAGGAGTGAGTAAGCATTGGTAAAAAGGCTTGGGTGTGTGGGAGAGAGAGAGAGAGAGAGAGAGAGAGAGAGAGAGAGAGAGAGAGAGAGAGAGAGAGAGAGAGAGAGAGAGAGAGAGAAAATGATTAAGGGTC
>NC_092225.1:99597731-99608465 GCF_036320965.1 Panulirus ornatus
TGAATAGATGAAAATAGATTATCTATTATTATCATCATCATTATCATAACAAGAAATGATGATACAAATCACCAGTACGTGACAAATAAACAACAACAACAACAACAACAACAAACAAGTATTGTGTTGCTGATGTATCCAGGATACCCTTCTACTTCAGGGGTGCGCTCCAATCAGTAGCAGGGAAATGACGGACTCTCGAGGTTCCTCAGGGAGATTGGACTCTTCCTACGTCAACCACCGATGGTGCAGCCTCCCCGAAGGTGACTTTCCACACACGGTGGCTGGCGGAGTCCGGTAGCACTCTATCTATCCACATCTCTATCAATCTATCAGTCTATGAAAGTCAAAGGCTCGATCAGAGGAAGAAGGGAATGAGGATGGAACTCATTTTTTTTCGGAGTTAAGCTACGAAGATGGAAGACGAAGATGGAAGACAAGGATGGAAGACGAGGATGGAAGACGAGGATGGACGACGAAGATGGAAGACGAGGATGGAAGACGAGGATGGAAGACGAGGATGGACGACGAAGATGGAAGACGAAGATGTTAGACGAAGATGGAAGACGAAGATGGAAGACGAAGATGTTAGACGAAGATGGAAGACAAGACGAAGAGGGACACCTCCTTTTCCAAGAGAGTGTAGGGAGGATGACCAGAGATAACATGAGATAAGAGAACGAAGGAAGAAGAATATGCAGTAAGTGTAGAAAATGTAACCTGGGTAATACAACGCTGTGTTTACTGTGGCTGGAAAGCTGTGGCTGTTGGCTCAGTGCTGGAAAGCTGTGGTTGCTGGCTCAAGACTGGAAAGCTGTGGTTGCTGGCTCAGTGCTGGAAAGCTGTGGTTGCTGGCTCAAGACTGGAAAGCTGTGGTTGCTGGCTCAAGACTGGAAAGCTGTGTTTGCTGGCTCAAGGCTGGAAAGCTGTGGTTGTTGTGGCTGGAAAGCTGTGGTTGCTGCCTCAAGGCTGGAAAGCTGTGGTTGTTGTGGCCGGAAAGCTGTGGTAGTTGGCTCAAGAATGGAAGTTGAAGTTTTGTGGCTATGGAATTACCTCGAAGTCTGCCAGGGAAGGAAGCAAGCAAGACAAGAGTAAGGAAGAGGGTGATAAAGAATGCAAAGGAAACAGAGAAAAATATGCGATAAGTTATGGAGGAATGAAGAGGAAGGAGTAGAAAAGGGGCGGTGAGAGGAGAGAGAGAGAGAGAGAGAGAGAGAGAGAGAGAGAGAGAGAGAGAGAGAGAGAGAGAGAGAGAGAGAGAGAGAGAGAGAGTATCTGGAAGGGTAGAAGTGAGATAGGAGGTTCAGAGACAGGAAGGATAATACGAAGATGGGAGAGGGATTGACAGAGATGTGAGGATAGACAGAGATGTGAGACAGACGAAGAAGGAATTAGCTGACAGGAAGGAAGATCACACACAACACACACACACACACACACACACACACACACACACACACACACACACACAGACGCAATCAACTGCACACAAATTAAGATATAAAAAAAATTACGTTGTGGTTTACGCAAATGAATACAAAAGCCAATCAGACAACTACGGACCACTTTGATACCTTTTCAGTGGCGCGCTCTTGGCGATGACACACTGGAAGAAATGAACATCTTCGCGGTACAGCGTGATTACGAAATGGACTAAGTCAGCAAAGAGGACTCCTGTATTTCAAAGGTGGACAATGACTGGAGGGGAGAATGAGCCATGGAACCAATCACATCCCTTCGTTCGTAGCTGTATGAATAATACAGTTCCACCCAATACATATAGCCTTACAGTACACGTGAAATATGTACATCTACACACATATACATACATCATCTCATTATACATTACATATATTCGACTCTCCTTCACTAACTACTATTTGGCTCTCGGTTTGGGATGAAGGTAGAACACCTCCCTCGCCACCGTCAACTACCTGCCAACAGAGATCCCCCGTCCCCACGTTGCAGTTCGGCACCACCATAACCCCACATAGGGCTCAACCCAGGTCGTATGGATGGCCACAAGAGCCCTCGTCCCCTGCCATTGTGAACAACATCAACAACCAACAGATTGCTAACCCTAAGTGTATGTAAACACTGCCTGTTTAGCATACAACCCCCCTCTCCCTTCCCAGCGATATCTATCTATCTATCTATCTATCTATCTATCTATCTATCTATCTATATATATATATATATATATATATATATATATATATATATATATATATATATATATATATTCCTACGAGTCCACGGGGGAAATGAAACACGATAAGTTCCCAAGTGCACTTTCGTGTAAAAATCACATCATCAGGGGAGACACAAGAGAGAAATATAACAGTCAGTTGATATACAACGAAGAGACGTAGCTAGGACGCCAGTTGGTAAACAAGTGATTGTCGTATCTCCCCTAATGATGTGATTATTACACGAAAGTGCACTTGGGAGCGGACTCATAGGACTATACTTGATCTGTAGCGTCCAAGGTTTTGTGAGACGGAGGAGGTGTGTACACACACACACACACACACACACACACACACACACACACACACACACCGGGAGTATCATAATAAGCTGTTTTTCTGTAAGTCAGGGAAGCGAGAGATTAAGGGCAGTTTACGACAACAGACTCGCTATCACACGGATAGCGAGTCTGACAGATGAAACAGCTGTGTGTGTGTGTGTGTGTGTGTGTGTGTGTGTGTGTGTGTGTGTGTGTGTGTGTGTGTGATCTCAGGTGTGTTAAATATGAAGTTCTATTTTTTTTTTTTCTTTCATGTGAAATTCTGCAGAGAGTTCTAAACAGATGCCAAGTAGGAATCTTTGGTTTATTTTTTCTTATTTCCTTTGTTTGTTTGTTTGTTTTTTTGAAAAATGGTGTTTTTGGGATTTTCTTCAACTCTCTCTCTCTCTCTCTCTCTCTCTCTCTCTCTCTCTCTCTCTCTCTCTCTCTCTCTCTCTCTCTCTCTCTCTCTCCCGGAACCACCACCACCTTCGGCGGCTCCGCCCACACACCCTTTTCCTCCCCCACCGTCCGTTTTCTTCAACGGTAATGTACACTGTTTTTCTCCTCCGTTTTCAGTGACTCTGGATTTTTTTTTCCTAAATTTTAAAACTTTTTGTTTCTTTAAATTCTTCTGTTTTTCGAAAATTTGTTTTTTTTCTGATCTTTTAATTTTCCAAATTGTGACATTTTATGGTTGTTTCTCACACTGGCTTTCAGTTATTCAAATGACTAATAGACTCTTAATATTTGCGAGGGAATAATTGCCAGGCCATAAAAATCTATCATTAAATAAATTAATAAAATTCTCTGTCGAGGTTTTTAATCAATAATATTTACTCCCTTTTTTTTTTCGTATATAATTTTTAAAAACTTACGTCTTGCCCAAAATTTGGACTCCCATCTATCATTAAATAAATTAATAAAATTCTCTGTCGAGGTTTTTAATCAATAATATTTATTCCCTTTTTTTTCCCCGTATATAATTTTTAAAAACTTACGTCTTGCCCAAAATTTTGACTCCCATCTTTCACACACATTTACAATATTCTCAACCCCCCCATCAGCCCCCCCTAAATCACCCATCCCATCCCACCCATTCCTCCCTTCCTTCCCCCTGCTCCATCCCATCACTCTTACCTCCCTCCCTTCCCCCCCCCCCCCTGCCTGATCCCATCACCCCCCTTTCCCCAACCATTTCATTTCAGACCCACAAGATGGTGGTTCACAGACGTGGATGCTTCCAACCCAACCCCCAGAATGGAGCGCACGAATTCGTGAGGCGTGTGATTCGAGCGTACGAATTCGTGAAACGCACGATTCGGGCCAACGAATTCGTGAAACGCACGATTCGGGCGGACGATTTCGTGAAACGAACGATTCGGGCGGACGAATTCGCGAAACGCACGATTCGGGCCAACGAATTCGTGAAACGCACGATTCGGGCGGACGAATTCGCGAAACACACTATTTGGGCGAACGAATTCGTGAAACGAGCGATTCGGGCGAACGATTTCGTGAAACGAACGATTCGGGCGAACGAATTCGTGAAACGCACGATTCGGGCGAACGAATTCGTGAAGAGTGTGAATGAAGCGAACGAATTCGTGAAACACACGATTCGGGGAATCAATTCGTGAAACGCACGAATCGGGCGAACGAACGATGAAGCCTTCAACACACACACACACACACACACACACGTGGCGCAGTGGTTAGCGTTACTGACCATGAGTAAGTACGGGGGAGGACTTTCCTGTCAATCAATGTAACGTAATCTATTATCTCTCTCATCACGTGACCCAGGTTGCTTATCCTATCCTATCCCATTCTATCCTGTATCCTATACTACCCTATCCAACCATATCCTGCCCAGGCTTCTTATCCTAAACGATCCTATAACTATCCTCTATATCCTCTGTCCTATAATATCTTCTATCCTATACTATCCTCTATCCTATATACTATCCTCTATCCTATATACTATCCTCTATCCTATATCATCCTCTATCCTATATACTATCCTATCATTCTCTATCCTATATACTATCCTCCATCCTATATTATCCTCTATCCTATATACTATCCTCTATCCTATATCATCCTCTATCCTATATACTATCCTCTATCATTCTCTATCCTACATACTATCCTCCATCCTATATTATCCTCTATCCTATATACTATCCTCTATCCTATATCATCCTCTATCCTATATACTATCCTCTATCATTCTCTATCCTACATACTATCCTCCATCCTATATTATCCTCTATCCTATATACTATCCTCTATCCTATATCATCCTCTATCCTATATACTATCCTCTATCATTCTCTATCCTACATACTATCCTCCATCCTATATTATCCTCTATCCTATATACTATCCTCTATTATTCTCTATCCTATATACTATCCTCTATCCTATACTATCCTCTATCTTATAATATCCTCTATCTTCCATACTATCCACTATCCTATACTATCCTCTATTCCATACTATCCTCTATCCTATACTATCCTCTATTCCATACCATCCACTATCCTATACTATCCTCTATTCCATACTATCTTCTATCCTATACTATCCTCTATTCCATACCATCCACTATCCTATACTATCCTCTATTCCATACTATCCTCTATCCTATACTATCCTCTATTCCATACCATCCACTATCCTATACTATCCTCTATTCCATACTATCCTCTATCCTATACTATCCTCTATTCCATACTATCCTCTATCCTATACTATCCTCTATTCCATACTATCCTCTATCCTATATACTAACCTATCCAACTAACCCTTGCTTCACAAGATCCTATCCTATATCCTGCATCCGATCCTATCTTAAGACTACTCTATCCTGGGGAGAGTGGACGAACAGGAGGCAAGGCGGAGGAGGAGGAGGAGGAGGAGGAGGAGGAGGAGGAGGAAGAAGAAGAAGAAGAAGAAGAAGAAGAAGAAGAAGAAGAAGAAGAAGAAGAAGAAGATGAAGAAGAAGAAGATGAAGAAGAAGAAGAAGAGGAAGAAGGAGGAGGAGGAGGAGGAGGAGGAGGAGGAGGAGAAGAAGAAGAAGAAGAAGAAGAAGAAGAAGAAGAAGAAGAAGAAGAAGAAGAAGAAAAAGGAATAAAGAATCTGGGAAAAACACTAATATATATGAGAAAGAGAGAGAGAGAGAGAGAGAGAGAGAGAGAGAGAGAGAGAGAGAGAGAGAGAGAGAGAGAGAGAGAGAGAGAGAGAGAGAGAGGAGGAGGAGGAGGGAGGGGAGGGGAGGGCAGGATCGCCGTTGTCCGGGAGACGCTGATAGCGGTGTCCGGATCGCTGAACCTTGACTATCCTGACACTTGCCTCCCAACAATCCCCTCCTCCCTCCCTCCCTCCCTCCTTCCCTCCCTCCCTCCTTCCCTCCTCCCTCCTTCCCTCCAATGGACACTCCTACCTCGCGATTCTACGCCTCCAACTACATCCTTAGATACAGTATGGGTGATACAACATGGAGTGGAGAATATACAACACCGAGAGAGAGAGAGAGAGAGAGAGAGAGAGAGAGAGAGAGAGAGAGAGAGAGAGAGAGAGAGAGAGAGAGAGAGAGAGAGAGACTGGTGGAAATGATTCGAGACTTGAGGGTTCGAGACGGCCGAACGCCCGAGTCGAACCAGCGAGACGAGGAGGAGGAGGAGGAGGAGGAGGAGGAGGAGGAGGAGGAGGAGGAGGGAGAGGAGGAAGAAGGGGGGGGAGGTTTCGGACGCGTGGGGTCCAAATGAACTCTGGTTTAGAGTCTTGGTGTCAAGACATTGGAGGGAGGGAGGGAGGGAGGGAGGGAGGGAGGGAGGGAGGTTGGAAGGAAGTTAGGGGTGTTTGGAGGGTGTTTGGAGGGAGTTGGAGAGTCTTTGGTGTTTGGAGGGGGATGAAGGGGGGGGGTTAAAGGGTGTTTTGAGGGGGTTGGAAGGTGTTTGGAGGGAGTTTGGTGGTAGTTGGAAGGAGTTGGAGATGGCTGGATGCTGTCTGGAGGGAGTTGGAGGGTGTATGGAGAGAGATTTAGGGGATTCGAGGGAGTTGGAGGGTTTTTGGGAGGGGAGTTTGGACGAGTTTGGAGCATACTTAGAAGGGATTGGGTGAAGTTGGAGGGTTAAGGGGAGGGGATTGGAGGGAACCTGGAGGAAGCTGAAGGGTGTTGGAGAGGGAGGAGGTGTGTTTGGAAGGGAGGAGGAGGAGGGGGTGGTTGTAGTTTTCACTATCATCATCACTATCAACCAAATGATCATGACAAGGTCATCATCACTATCATCATCACTATCAACCAAATGATCATGACAAGGTCATCATCACTATCATCATCACTATCAACCAAATGATCATGACAAGGTCATCATCACTATCATCATCACTATCATCATCACTATCAACCAAATGATCATGATAAGGTTATCATCACTATCATCATCACTATCATCATCACTATCATCATCACTATCAACCAAATGATCATGATAAGGTCATCATCACTATCATCATCACTATCATCATCACTATCATCATCACTATCAACCAAATGATCATGACAAGGTCATCATCACTATCATCATCACTATCAACCAAATGATCATGACAAGGTCATCATCACTATCATCATCACTATCAACCAAATGATCATGACAAGGTCATCATCACTATCATCATCACTATCATCATCACTATCAACCAAATGATCATGACAAGGTCATCATCACTATCATCATCACTATCATCATCACTATCAACCAAATGATCATGATAAGGTTATCATCACTATCATCATCACTATCATCATCACTATCATCATCACTATCAACCAAATGATCATGATAAGGTCATCATCACTATCATCATCACTATCATCATCACTATCAACCAAATGATCATGATAAGGTTATCATCACTATCATCATCACTATCATCATCACTATCATCATCACTATCAACCAAATGATCATGATAAGGTCATCATCACTATCATCATCACTATCATCATCACTATCAACCAAATGATCATGATAAGGTTATCATCACTATCATCATCACTATCAACCAAATGATCATGACAAGGTCATCATTATCACCATCATTATCAAAACAATGAGACAGATTCCAATACTAGAAAAAAATGAAAAAAAATAGCAGCTACAGCAGTTGCTACAGCTGTATGTCACGACTACAGCTGTATGTCACTTCTACAGCTGTATGTTACTTTTACAGCTGTATGTCACTTCTACAGCTGTATGTCACTTCTACAGCTGTATGTCACTTCTACAGCTGTATGTTACTTCTACAGCTGTATGTCACTTCTACAGCTGTATGTTACTTCTACAGCTGTATGTCACTTCTACAGCTGTATGCTACTTGAACGTTATCTGGCCACAAGAAATGGGGACTACGGCACCCACACACGCCAACACCGACACGCCAACACTACCACACCAACACTACCACACCAACATTGCCACACCAACACTGCCACACCAACACTACCACGCCAACACTACCACGCCAACACAACCACACCAACACTACCACACCAACACTACCACGCCAACACTACCACACCAACACTACCACACCAACACTACCACACCAACACTACCACACCAACACTGCCACACCAACACTACCACACCAACACAACCACGCCAACACTGCCACATCAATACTGCCATGCCAACACTGCAACATCAACACTGCCACACCAACACTACCACACCAAGAGGATCGTACCAACAGTACCACATCAACACTGCCACATCAAGAGGATCATACCAACAGTACCACATCAACACTGCCACATCAAGAGCATCATACCAACAGTACCACATCAACACTGCCACATCAAGAGCATCATACCAACAGTACCACATCAACACTGCCACATCAAGAGGATCATACCAACAGTACCACATTAACACTGCCACATCAAGAGGATCATACCAACAGTATCACATCAACACTGCCACATCAAGAGGATCATACCAACAGTACCACATCAACACTGCCACATCAAGAGCATCATACCAACAGTACCACATCAACACTGCCACATCAAGAGCATCATACCAACAGTACCACATCAACACTACCACATCAAGAGGATCATACCAACAGTACCACATCAACACTACCACATCAAGAGGATCATACCAACAGTACCACATTAACACTGCCACATCAAGAGCATCATACCAACAGTACCACATTAACACTGCCACATCAAGAGCATCATACCAACAGTACCACATCAACACTACCACATCAAGAGCATCATACCAACAGTACCACATTAACACTGCCACATCAAGAGGATCATACCAACAGTACCACATTAACACTGCCACATCAAGAGCATCATACCAACAGTACCACATCAACACTACCACATCAAGAGCATCATACCAACAGTACCACATCAACACTGCCACATCAAGAGGATCATACCAACAGTACCACATTAACACTGCCACATCAAGAGGATCATACCAACAGTACCACATCAACACTACCACATCAAGAGCACCATACCAACAGTACCACATTAACACTACCACATCAAGAGGATCGTACCAACAGTACCACATCAACACTACCACATCAAGAGCACCATACCAACAGTACCACATTAACACTACCACATCAAGAGGATCGTACCAACAGTACCACATTAACACTGCCACATCAAGAGGATCATACCAACAGTACCACATCAACACTACCACATCAAGAGGATCATACCAACAGTACCACATCAACACTACCACATCAAGAGGATCATACCAACAGTACCACATCAACACTGCCACATCAAGAGCACCATACCAACAGTACCACATTAACAGTACCACGCCAACACTGCCACATCAAGAGGATCGTACCAACAGTACCACATCAACACTACCACATCAACGCAGCCACATCAACGCATCCGAAATGTAGAGAATTTTCCCAGTGTGTTCGTACAAAGAGAAACATTCAAGAAATTCTGTGATCTTTCCTGGTGTACCATCACGTATTTATGAACTTTACACGACGGTACGACCCTTGATCATGACGGTACGACCCTTGATCATGACGGTACGACCCTTGATCATGATGGTACGACCCTTGATCATGACGGTACGACCCTTGATCATGACGGTACGACCCTTGATCATGATGGTGCGACCCTTGATCATGATGGTACGACCCTTGATCATGATGGTACGACCCTTGATCATGACGGTACGACCCTTGATCATGATGGTACGACCCTTGATCATGACGGTACGACCCTTGATCATGATGGTACGACCCTTGATCATGATGGTACGACCCTTGATCATGATGGTACGACCCTTGAGCACGATGGTACGACCTTTGAGCACGACGGTACGACCCTTGAGCACGACGGTGTACGACCCTTGAGCACGACTGTGTACGACCCTTGAGCACGACGGTGTACGACCCTTGAGCACGACGGTACGACCCTTGAGCACGACGGTACGATCCTTGAGCACGACGGTATAAGACCCCTGAGCACGACGGTATAAGACCCTTGAGCACGACGGTACGACCCTTGAGCACGACGGTAACTGAAACAAAGTCAGCTGTCTGCAACACATGGCCCACATATACCAACCTATGGTACACCACATACCATAAACTACCATAGCATATATACTAACAGCAAGACGGACGACCCCTTCCCGCCCCTCCCCCACCCCATACCTCGCACCCTAAGACGACCCCCCCATCCTACAGAGCAGTCTGGTACACGTCTACCAGAGAGAGAGAGAGAGAGAGAGAGAGAGAGAGAGAGAGAGAGAAAGGGAGGAACCCTTCTGACGTGTGTGTTGTGGGAGAAGGAGGGAGGTAGAGAGAGAGAGAGAGAGAGAGAGAGAGAGAGAGAGAGAGAGAGAGAGAGAGAGAGAGAGAGAGAGAGAGGAGGAATGGAAGGGAGGAGGTGTTAAGGTAGGGGAGCGAGGGTGGCGGTGGGTGGCGCGTGGGTAGGGGAGCGAGGGTGGGCGGTGGGTAGGGGAGCGAGGTGGGCGGGGGTGGGGGGTTGGCGGTGGTGGCGAGGGGGGGGGGGGGGGGGGGGGGGGGGGGGGGGGGGGGGGGGGTGAGGTGGGCGGCATATGCTGTGGTAATGACGTTACTCGAGTCATCAGGCCACATTCACACACTCATAGTCCAATATAAATATCATTATTGTT